>NW_010340434.1:0-21636 GCF_000700745.2 Antrostomus carolinensis
AAACTGTGGCTTCATCAAAGCTGCTCCTTCCAGTTTCTGGGGGTTCTGGATTTCATCAGGCCTCTGATTGCACTCTCTAACCACAACTTCCACCTCTGAAGAGCTAAGGGAGGTGGGGCGAGGACATCAAGGAGACAGACCAGTGTCTTATTCCCAAACAAGTTATCACCCATCTGCAATGCAAGGCAGGGATAAAGGTCTTGCTATAGAACATTTATTCTGTGAACAGGATTCCTTCAGCTGTACAGGATTGTCATATTGAGTCAACATCCTGCCACCAGCAGTCACAAGCCAAAGTACTGAAATTAATAAATAGAAGATGTTAGGCCTGTATAGAGCTGTGATTATTCCTGCAGTCTACATCAGATAGAGCAGGCAAATATAAGGACCCCAAGTTCCTTTGATCTTCAGCCTAAATTGACTCCATTGGTGAGGAAGGGTTGTTTTCCAAGAACGTGATGAAGCATCTCTCACTCAAATATTTTACATTTTCTGATGGTTTTTGACCTCTGCCACGAGCAGATCACAGGACTGAGCAGACTTTCCTTCTCATCCAGGATCCTGCACAGGCATGGAGTCAGCAAATTAGAAATTGGATTGGAAGGAAACTGGCTCTACCAGATTGTCTTGCTGATAATCTCCCTGACTTCAAAGCTCACATCTGTCTCATGAGGTGGGGGGACGGTTTCTAACTTTAGTTGACCCAAATTATTTCCAGCCTTCCTCTGCAGCACACAGCAACACTGAATCTTTGTATTGTGCCTTTGATCACTGCATCTCTGAAATAAACTGGCCTGTGTGTCTCTGCAAAGAAAGCTTTAGAGGCGAAGGCGTTTAGATGAAGCCCATTGGTGATTCAGCTGTCCTTAACATGATTATTCTCTCATTTGGAGTGGCAGCAGGGGGGGACCTGAGCATGAAACAGCCTTTATCTGCAAGGTGCTGAGTTTTTGTACATTCCTGTCACATCTGAGAGCAGTTTCTCACCTAAGGGGAAGAGTCATGCTCTGGTTTTCCATGAAGTGGTCCTGTAGGTAGAAGAAACAAGCTTCCCTGAAGTCTTAGTTAAGAAAAAAATGATGCAAAGACCTATAGTCTGCATCAGCCCCTGGCTAACCTTTAACTTCATCGAACCATTCTGCCTTTGTATCCTAAAATCTTGCCCATCCCTCCTTGTCTCTTATCCCTTCAGCAGAGATACACACTCTGTAACTGCCAAATTAACATAAAGTTATATATGAAAACAATGTTTAGAATTAGAGAATTTATGTCAGGATTTTAATGACTTGTATTTTTTTCTCAAATTAATTTCTAGTGTATGCTGCAGTTGTGTTCCTGCTGGGCAGGGTGGATGTAGTTCTTGTACTTTAGTATCGGGATGATTTTTGGTCATGGTCTATACTTACAACACCACTTACTTAACTGCAATGGTAGGAAAATAACTGTACATGCTGCAGTTGTGTTTCTGCTGGGCAGGGTGGATGTAGTTCCTGTCCTTTAGTACCGGGATGATTTTTGGTCATGGTCTATACTTAACTGCAATGGTAGGAAAATAACTGTAAAATTCGCAGGGAGATTTTGGGCTTCCACTTGTGTTATTTCAAAGAAAAGTGAAACTCAAGCAATCAGGCTTTCAATTCTGTTATTTCAAAGAAAAGTGAAACTCAAGCAAAAAAAAAAAAATACAGCATCCCAGGAAAGTGTAAGGCCATTTTTAAACACCACAAATTAGCAGAATATAACAAAACTCAGACTTTTAACTATTCATAGATGTGACCCTTCTAAAAAGTGAGAAAAGAGAGAAGATGTGGGTTTTTGTTTAAAAAAAAAAAAAAAAAAGGAGAAGATGTGGGGTTTTGTTTAAAAAAAAAAAACATTTAAAACCCTTAAACAGCAGGATATTATGTACCTGCTATTAAATTCCATCTGCCACCCTGCAGGCAAGTAACAAACCAAGCCAACCTTTTTTGGGGGAGAAAAAAAAAAAAAGGAAAGGCTGATTTTAGCAGACGCTGTAGAAGCAAAATTTGTTTGAACTATTTCTGCACATCTTTTCATCATGCACTTGCAATTTCTAAAACTATTTTAAACCAGGGTGGTAAATGTGTTAAATAGGTCACTCTCTGTGTCCAGCACAGAGATAAGGGGCTGTTTATAACTCCAACTCTAGATCTTTGGCTCTTGAGCTCAAATGGTAACTGCTTACGCTGCAGGTCCCCAGTGCTTGCCCAGAAGGCAAACGTTACAGTCAGAGAAAATAAATAAATCTGACTGCTCTCATGTTTAGCCTTGTTCCAGCGCACCAATACTTCTATATATGTCAGCCCTGGAGTTCTGGTACACAGACACCACAGAAGAACGCATGATGAGTTGGAGAAGCAGTCCAAAAAAGTTAAAATATGAGACAAGGAGGCAAACTATATGGTTTTGCAAGATTAAGCTGGGAAAAAACTAGGTGACATTTGTGCCGAAGAGGACTTGGTCCTGCAGAAGCTCACAGAAGTGGCACATAGTGACATTCTTTGTTTGACTCAAAAGGGAAAAGCTAGAGGAAGGGTCTGCAGGAGAGTGTCACCCAAGAGATACATGAAGCAATGTCACACTGATCCAGCACTGCCTGGGCCAAGACAAAACCAAAGAGAGCTACGTAGCATGGATGCATATTGGGGTAGGCACAGCCTTGGTATCCACCAAGGAAAACATCCTGGGCTATGCACCTGATGGAGGAGCTGGCAGAGTGTGAGCAACCACCTGAGTCTGTCTCCCCTTTTACCAGAGGAGAGAGACCTCCGTGGCTGGTATCACAGCCCAAGTTGTAATACAGAAAAGACTTCAGTGTCCTGAAGTTCCAGGATTTTTTTGGTTTCTTTATGGTTTGTTAACATAGAGGAGGAAGAAAGATTAATCAAAATGTGTTTCTGACCCTTTTTTGCAGCACACCTGCACGTGACTCCTTGGGGAGCCATGAGATCTCATAACAGGAGCTGCAGGGAGAAAGCTCAAGGCATTGGGACTCTACCTGACAAGGGAGTGCTCCAGGGTGGTTCAGCCTCTCCAGGTGTCAAAGAGCCAACAAGTAAAACACTGGCCCCTAGACAGGTGGGCACTGTGCCCAGTCTAACCTGTTCAGGCACCCGTATGCCTCTGCCACCATCCCTACAAGTGGCAGTGCCACCAGAGCAGAGATGGTTAGAGCTTTAGCACCCTGTCAAGATGCCAAACAGTAGTGCTGGAGTTTCTCCAGTGCAAGTGGTAATTCAATCCAATTAAAAGTAGGTAAATGCCAGTTAGTCTGCATTTTCCCCAGAGCTGGGGCTCTGTATGAGCCAAAGAGAGCAAAGGATGCCTTTCCAAGAGCTGTGGCCAGCCTGCTGAGAAACAGATTTTTACAGCTGCAGTTTCTGCAGTCTAGAGAGGATAAGAAGACATGGGGAGTGAAGAGGCTGCCAACATGTAAAAGATAATACACAAATAAAGGGTGTAAAACTCTTCTGTCTACTGGGATGGACCAATAGGCTTAAAATGCAGTAAGGTCTAATTCAGATCTCCCTTAGGGACAGCTTTCAAATGCTATGTATAATGAAATACTGGAATACACTGACTGGAGAAGGCAGTGGAGCCTCCATCTTCTGCAAGGAGTCAAATAGCATTAAACCCAAGATAAGGGATTAAATTACATATAGAGTGAGTCCCATATAGCCCTTTCAAGAGCCACATTTCAGCAGTGTCTTCACAACAGCCCAGAGCCACATTTCAGCAGTGTCTACTATCCTGCATAAGTGCTTTTACATCCTATTGGGACTGTGCCCATCTTTGAGTTGTACTAAAGCCTCAAGAAGACTATGACTGAGACCTGTAAAGAGAGGACTGTAAAACAAGGTCTGTGCTTTCTTTTCCCTTGTGCTTCCCAAAGACACTATTTAAAACCAGAACCCTAAGTCCAGGTCTGGCCATGAAGAATCCATGACTTCCAATGCTTTGCAAACTTCTAAGGCTTTATTGGAGTTGGTACTATTTTATAGGAGACCAATAGGTCATCAGCCCATTGTGGACTACATTGCACCTTGTTTGCCATTCAAGAGGTAATTCTTCATTAGGGTGTATTGCAGGAGAGGTTTAAATACCTCTCTGATTGCATAGGAATTAACTAAACTTCTACTTGCCTCCTTTGTGGGCCATCTGTACTCAGGGAAAGGAAGGAGTCCAGGAAGCTGTGTTGCACCAAAGCTCTGAGAGCACTGAGGTGTCTGGTCCAGAAATATCTCTTTTTATGGATAAATGCTGTTAAAGAAGTCGGAAATATCTGGGAGTATGGACAGAAATACTTCAGACACAGAAACTGAAAAATTCCAGCTAATGAATGAAATGAGCTTGTGAGACATGTTTTGAAGAAGCAGGAGACCAAAGGATACAGTGACCAAGCAGGAAGAAGGTATTAAATCAATAAATCCTCTCATCATATGCAGCCCTACCCAGCATAAAAATGTTACCAGAAAAACAAAAGTAAGCCCTGTGGGTGGTAAAAGCTGTTCTTGGTCTTCACATTTCTGCTGTTCCTCTGCCCTTTTGTTCCTGCTTTTGGGCACAGCAAGAAAAGTGTGGAAACAAATTGAGAATCAGTCGTACGCAGAAGGAGCAAAATCTCAGACAGGAGCCAACGGGAAGCAGAACATATGTTTACTGTCATCTTCCTCCCTGCATTTGAAAAGCCACCTTGCTTCCAAGGTGGAGAAAAATCCTTCTGCAACTCTCTTGGAAGAGAGGAGAGCACCTCATCAGCTGGGTGCTGGCTCAGCTCTCAGCGGCGGTTCATTTTCCTTCATCTGTGCCACCCTCCCCAGCACACTGATGGAGCCTGTGATTAATTCAGCTCTTTACTCAAGTTTAATGCTGTTCCACAGTTTGTGGAAGTCATTTCTCTCCCATGGCAGAAAGCATCACATTTCGCACGTGCGTCTCTGGGCTGTTGTTTCAGATTGATGACTCGTACTGCTGCCTCTTGCAGGAATGTCCCTTCCATGATCCACACCCTGCTGCCGGGCAGGGGACAGCTCAGTCCCTGTCATACAGAAGGGCCAACAGCCCATCAGGACTGAACCAGGCTGCTTCAGGGATGCGGGGCAGCACCCTGAGCCCAGAACACACTAACCAAATCCTGGCTGGGAAATACAAACCAACTCGCACTTTGCTGCCCAGGGAGAGACAGGGGAGCGAAAGGAGGAATGAAGAAGAGAGATAACGAATTTTGATTCCAATACTCTAATTTAAGCACAAAGACAGCTATATAATCTCTTTATTCCACAATCAAACTTTCATCAATAACCCTCAATTTAACCCAGAGGGGTGATTCCTCCCACCCAAATGCTATTTGTGCAACCAGTTCATTCACACAACTGGCTTACTGGTTTTTCTGTCTGGAACTGAACCCAACTGGAATTCATTACAGGCTGCAGGACAGGGGGGGATTAAAACTGGACCATGCACAAACTATGAGCAAATGACAAATTACAGTTCTAGAGCTCCTGTGTATAACACAGCACTAGACACCCATCCCAAAGGAAGGAGCACTTTTATGCACTTAATTCCTTCACCAAAAGTATAATAAACAGACCCTGTAGATTTCTACCATTTAATTTCTACCATCTATTTTGTTTCTTTTTTAATTTAATTTAATTTCTACCATCTATTTTGTTTCTTTTTTTTCCCCAAAAAGATCACTTGGCCCCAAGCCAAACTTATCTGTGCAATTTATTACCACAGTGGTTCCTTAGGTCTGACAGCAGCACTGAGAAACAGAAGTGTACAGCCATAAATTGCTCCAAAACCAGGCAAATACTAAATAAATTAAAAGAAAAATCAGACTTGTGATATTGCATATTAAGATAAGGGTCTCCCTGTTCATTGCCACATACCAATCACCTTGGAGAAGAATTTTTCTCTCATGAATGACAGGAGTCAATCTTTCCCAAATGTAATCCATCTGTGTTTTCTCCTGCCTTCTCCAAAGAGGATGAAGGTTTTGCTTTTCAAACGAGTAGTTTTTACTTTGTGTCCTTGATATTGTTGGCTCCTGGACAGCCCCATTTAGCAGCTCCACAGCATGGGCACTGCCACAGTCATGTCTGTGTGAGATCAGAGCAGAAACTACCAAGACCATTCACCATCATCAGGATGAAATAAACTTTCACACCTGGAAATTCACCTCCAGTGATTATTTCAGCTGAGCTATGAGCAACCAGGTCATCCAGTCATCCTTTCTCTGTTGCAGAAGATTTCACGGCATAACTTTATGACAAAGTTTTTTTCTGCAGACTAAGATTGGAGAGGTAGTTAAAATATTCTCAGAGAGCACAAGAATAATAAATAAATAGATAGATAGATAAATAAATAAAACCTTGAGCCGACAAATTAATGAGAATGTATGAGACCAAAAGAAAAAAAAAAATAATGAGTTCTTGGGGGACATTTTGTTTTGCAAAACATTCATGGCCACATGCTAACAGTGACATGTCACAGCCAACACATTTGCTTGTTATGACTGTGTGACTTCACTTGCTCACCAGGAAGATGCAAGGTACCCTCATTAGAACAACAGTCACTAGGAAATCAAAGTTTGCTAATTAATATAACATAGTTAGTAGTCTACTGTGATATTTATACATTTATTTCAGAAGTGCTCTCTTTCATCTCATAATTTGTATTGTTTCTATGGTCTCCAGAAAGAAAACTCCATTTTATTGGTCCTTTCAGAGAGGTGAAGCACGTCTCCTGACTTCCTACTACTAAATCTGCAGCTCTACATGCTTCCTTTCCCCTCAAAAAGCAATCACACTGACTAGACCCACAGCTCTACTCTTGGCTCTGTTTGTAGTCTTCATATTTCTAGGTTTTGTTATTCATTCTTTGACCTCTCCTTAATTTGGACCTTGAAAAATAAGCTGGCAGACACATTGTTTGATGGCTTTTCTCTCCCATACAGGGAAGTTTGAGAGTTTATCTTTTTTTCAATGGAAGGCACGGGAGCTACTAGGAAAAAAGGGGTTTTGCCTCTTCTGTTCTGGATATAGTTAATAAAAATCTTGAAACTTCGTTCTTACTATGTTGGATAAAAGATAACAGGAATATAAATCCATAAGCAACTGGGATGAAAAAGAAATTACTGGTAATAACAGGGTACATGATATGCTTCTTTGCATTCTTAGATACTGTTAAGAACATAAGTAGACATACACCATAAGTGTATGTATGTTAGGTACCACCATAATTCTTACTGCACAGGGCAGTATTTTGGTTTTGCTTCCTCCCTGCTTTTCTGCTTCATCCCCAGGAATGAGTCAGCCAGTAGCAAAGCCGTCTGCACAAACTCACTCGTGTGACAAGTCACCATAAAACCAGTTTCTGGTCTTACTCCTGCATTCCCCACCACCAGTCCCAATCTCCATTCCACCACATGCACTTTTAAGTCTGCATTGCATCAGTAGAAGTTTGCTTCAAAAGAAGGAGCCAACGTGCCTCAGTGGCCACTTGAACTCATCTGAGTTTTACACACAGGAGTTTTATAATGTGGAGATTTTCTAATGTGGGCATGGTCTGGACAGCATTAGTGTAACACAAAGCATTGCAGTGGGAGCAGATCCAGCTCCTGCAATGGGGATCAGGATAGATTTTCAGTATCAGCAAGAAGGCATATTGTCTCCTCATCAGTCATAGCACTATAAATATTAGTATAATGTTGATTTAACAGCTATTTCTCCTGCTCTTGCTCTGCAGTAGCAGCTTCCAGCATTGATGACAAAAACAGAGTTTCTGAAGTTCATATGACAGGTATAGGGTAAGATTTTCCAGGCTTGGGATTTCCTGATGAGCACTGATCCCTAACACTTTGGCTGTCTCAGAGAGCCCAGCACTGGCTGAGATAACCGAGGTGTTCAGGACTTGTATGATCCACTGTGCTCCAGCACTCTCAAGACACAGGGGAGTGGATTAAAGACAACAGCTTGAGCAACAATCAAGAGGACAATGTGGGCTATTTCTCCTGCCTGTTTTCTTTCCTGAGTTGTCCATCTATTTTCTTTTTTTTTTCCCCTTTCTCTTTTAATATGCAGTATTTTTTTATATCCTTGGGATGGGGTGAAAAAACAGATATCTTTACCTGTGGAGAATTTAATGTCAGAGTTCAGGATACTGTTTCCTAGTACAGATAAGGCAATGAGAAACCGTTACTATCCCCAGTAGGGAACCAATATAACCTTCTGTCTACTACCTTCTCCCCTATATCTATCACACTGGCACTTGCAGCAGACAGACTGAGCATTAGGCTTTCCAGAGTTCAAAGCAGAACTCGCAGTCTCCCTGGCCCCTGCCAACAGGCATGTCTGTCTTCATCCCCTTTCTCCAGTGTGACCTGAAATTAATGAGAATAGTTAATATTCTGGTCTTGAGGAAGGGATCTGCACCCCCAGCCAACACACTAGTCTGCTGGCATTGTAGGGTGATACATCCAGAATCAATTTTTAATTTTATTGTCCAAACCACTGAAACAAACATAAAAAGGCAAGAGTCAAGAAACTGGTTATAAAAGACTTCACTATGTATTGGCCAAGAAATCCTTAATGCTTCATGTCATGCTTTAGAAAAATCACTTTAGCCTCAGACTCACTTAGTGATTACAGTCCCATTTCAGCCCCAGATATCCAAGTGAAACTCTGAAGGAAGGTTTAGAAAAGGCCTTTTAGCTACAGAGAGGGAAATCAATCTGTTTAGTCTCAAAAGGCAGAGAGTGGGAGGCAACTTGATTACATTGTCTTCACATGGAGAAGATAACAGGCACTTTAAAGGGATTCTTAATCTTGGAGAGGCTTAACAAAACGCTGGTGGCTAGAAGCTGAGTGCAGACCAGTTCCAATTAGAAACAAGACACTTACTTAAAAAAAGCAATTTAAAAAAAAAAGTCACCTATTTAAGTGGTTATGACCACTGGGACAGTCTACTTGGAACAGACAGAGTCTCCACACCAAGAGTGGATGCTTTCTAGGAGGTGTCCTGCAGTCACCCTTTGTGGACTCCAAGAGGTTTATCAAAATCTCACCCAGCAGCTCTTTCTGAGCTTAGCTAAGCCACCAAAATAGTTCCCTTAAAAAGATGAACTATCCCTTCCTAGCAAAGACAATGCAGTGCTATTTCGATCCAAACCTACCTGGGCTTTAGCAGAGTTTGTGCCTTGAACTGCCCTATCAAAACTAGACTTGAAATGAAGAGCCCACCCAAAAGAGTCAGTCCAATGCCTGTTTCACTGCATTAATACCTTACTCCAGCTGGGTCTTGTCTGCTGTCATCCTTTTATGTGTACATTTGAACTGGAATAGAAGCTGCTTTGCATAGGAAAACAATACATTTACAGTCATCTATAGTACAACCTTCCATAATACTCTCCTGCACCCATCCCATAGTCAGGAAAAGCAAAAATGGGTTGACTGGAAGCACACACAATGGACAGACTTATATTTCACTCCATTCATGCACAGTCATTCCTAGCAAACAATACTGGCCTTCTCCATACCAGCATCCATCACTACTCAGTACATAGAGAGATGCTACACCAGTTACAGGGTTATGAAAGCTCTGGGTGATCCAGAAGTTGTTCAATAGGAACGAACAGGGCTGCATGGGTGTTTCTCCTGGCACATTTGTACCTAGCTTCTGTGTACCAAGAAGAAAATAACACCATGAGTTCCCAGAAAAAAACAAATGTCTTGCTCCAAAAGTATAAATGCCGCGAGGACACGAGATATATAATACAACTGGTTCCCTCTCTGCAAGGGGTTTCAGAGGAGACAGTTTGCTCACAGATCAGCATCAGATCCCATTAGAGATTCTGAAGTAAAATGCTGTTTGATTTATTTATCAAAGCTGATAATTTCAAAGGCATTTAAAGGAAACATGTTCATCTGGGAGAGGGGGAAGAGGGAGAGAGGTGCAGCACAAAAAGCCCTCATCTAGAATGGCCTTTTCAAAAAGCTGAAGTTCTATGAAAGATTTCTTTAAGTCCCCAGAAGTTTTTATTGAAGCAGTTACATACCTCCCTATCCAACATCCATCCAGAAGCACCAAACACTCAGGTGCAGAGTGGTTTGTATGCACATGCAGTCTGCAAGCAATGCTGTGGTGGTTTCACTTGGCTAGCACTGGGCTACCAGCCAAACACAGCCATTTATTCACTCTCCCCTGCCACAGTGGATAGGGGAGAGAACTGGGGGCAAGGGTAAGGAGACTCGTAGGGTGAGATAAGAACAATTTAATCATTGAAATAAAACAAAAACTTAAAATAATAATGATATTTAAAATAATGATTATAAAAATAATAGTAATAAAAAATGCAAATGAGTGACACATGATGCAATTGCTCACCACCCACCGACCAAGCCCTATTCCCAGATAACGATCCTGGAGGAGCGACAATCACAAACCAAAACCACAATCCCAGAAGAGTGAGAGCTGTAGCCAAAGTCAGAGAGAGCAAGAGAGGAAGAGACCCTCATTAATATACTGACCATGAGGTGATATGAGATGGAATATCTCTTTGGCATATCCAAATGCCAATTTAGCTTATTAATTTAAATATTCCTTGCCCTCCGTAGAACTTGCAACTTATAGACTAACAAAACACAAAGTCGGTATGTTATCAGTGTTTCTCTCATAACAAATCCCAGACCGAAACTGAAACACAGAGCTATTCTGGCTACTAAAAAGAAACCCAGCCCTGTCCCAGCTAGAAACCAGGACAAATTCAGAAGACACTATCCATGGAGCACTTTCCTGTAGTTTTAACCTAGCAGCCCTTCCTTGCTTGCTCCTCTCCCTTTTCAGGAGAGAGCACTTATGTGGGGGAAAAAAAAAATACTTTAAATATCACACCGTAGCTTGGAAAAGACAAAGTAAAATTTTCCATCCCAGGTACTTTCTAACTGGCACATGAGCTGGCAAACACATTTCCACAGGAGTTTTTGGAGAAGAGCAACATCCTACACCAGCCACCATCAGCGAGTAGAACAGACCTGCCTGCTCTGCTCACGCTGGCTGGCACTTGGTCCTCACACTGGAGCCCCATTCTTCTTTTCAGCTGCAGTGAACTTCTCCAACATAGCTGCAGCTGCTAAAATTAGCATGGGATAAAATCTACTGTATTCTGAACAATTTGCTGCCCTCTGTAGTCCAAGCAGAGCTTTATTCAGTCCACGGTGGTGACATTGCTGCTTTAAACCAAATCCCTCCACGGACCCTTAGAAGTGTGGGCCCAAGGCAGCACAAGAAAATGGCAGTGATGATGGGTCCAACTGGGCGAGCAACTAAGTCATCCTACCAAGTGCATGCGGTCACTGGGGTAGTCATCCCAAGGGTTTCCCATTGCCAAGGAAGCACTCCCCAAGAGTCAATCATAAAACTTTACAGGAACCACCCTCCAGTTAAAAAGGGGACAAACATGGTTTGGGGCAATACCTGGCTTGCTGTAAGCTATAGGAATTCAGAGCCAGAACAGAAATCTGCAAAGTTTGTGTAAAGCTGAAAAAAACCTACAACAGCCTGAGCAGAGACCCCAGAGAGGCACAACAACTCTTTAGCACACTTTAACACATGGGCAGATATGACATTTCCTTTGTCAAGCTCAAGCTGCTCACCCATTTCTCTCTGGTGAGTTAACCAGAAAAAGGGAGTTCAGCCCATCGGCCAGGCTCTGCTGAAACCTGCTGAGCCCACAAGGGCCACAGATGGCTGAAATTTGGAGACCAGAGGGTCTGGGCCACAGGGTCCCACTGGCCGGCACAGGCACGACACGTAAATAAATGGCTGGCAGTATGCTCAGGAGATCAAGGACCTCCCTGCCTCCAGTGGCACATGGCCCCAGTACTTAGATTATTCATGAAAGAGGGAGCACAGCTCAAAACAAACGAAAGCTCTTATTTTCACAGCCCTGAAGCAATTTCCCCTCCTTCCCTCCCAACCCACTGCCTTTATTAAAACTAACCACAAAGCTTCCAACAGGGAAAAAAGCTCTTTCACTGCAAACCGATGAGGTTTACAGCCAGGTTTTTCCCCAAAGAAAACAGTTTCTGTTTTTCAGCCTTCCCCAATTACGTTGGTACAACACATTTCTCAAGGTGACAGGTGCTCTGGGTTTAATGTAACCTAAATAAAGTCTGCAGGTAGATGTAGCCCTCCAGTGGAGAACATATAGACACACAGCCATTGCATTTATTCTGTGTGTGCATAGAAGACAATTATTGTAATGGCCAGTGATTGCTTCTTCTTCTCTCTCAATGGCATTTGGGGGTTCCATCACACAGAAGACATTAAATCCAGCCCCAGCTCCCCATGGGCACATGAGCTCCATGCCACGAGGACCACAGCTCAAGGGCTGAGGACAGACAGAAGTAAGCACAAAGCTGAGCCAAATGAAGCTTGCAGAGAAGCAAAGCTTCTCCATTTGCAGTCACGTCTGACCTGGCACAGTGTCCTTCTACCAAGGAGCCCTTCAAAGCAGAAGCGAAGTGTGCCATACCCCGGCAATCAGGGCACCCTCCCATCCTAATTCAGGCCAAATCCTGCCTGCTCAGTCTCTTGGCACACAGGTAATGCCCAAACCACCAAGCTCAGGTTGGACACTGCCTTTGGGCTACTTCATGCTCAGTCCCTATCCCTAGAAGATATCTCTGCCATTTCATCATAACTGCAGTCAGACTCCCATCACTTTTGCATTGAAAAAGAGCCAGTAGTGATGCTCAGACAACAGACCTGGGAGATCTTGGTCATCCAAGGGCATTCCCCCCACTTACCTGCACAGCATAGGGATTATTTGCTGCTACTTCAAGTCCTTCGAGAAAGGTGAGGAGGCTGAGGACACAAGCCCAGGAAAGACAACTTCATTCACACCTTGTGGCTCTTGCCACCACTGTTTTACTTGATGTGAGCACCTGGACAGAGCTGAGGTCACACTCCCATCCACCTTCTTGCAAACAGGACAAGAAGGGAGTCTCTTGTGAATAAGTCAGAGCAGCTCCTTGCATTTTGTTGTGTTCATGTCAGACCTCTGCAGAGCTCAACAACCAGCACACATAGAATCGTAGAATCTCCTGTTTGGAAAAGACCTCTGAGATCATCAAGTCCAACCATACCTATCCACTGCTAAACCATATCTTTGAGCACCTCATCTAACAGTCTTTTAAACACCTCCAGGCATGAGGACTCAACCAATTCCTAGGCAGCCCGTTCCAGTGCCTGAGAACCCTTTCAGTGAAGAAGTATTTCCTGACATCCAATCTGTACCTCCCCTGGTGTAACTTAAGGCCATTGCCTCTTGTTCTATCACTAGTTACCTGGGAGAAAAGACACACACCTGCCTCGTTACAACCTCCTTTCAGGTAGCTGTCGACAGCTATTAGTTCTCCCTTCAGCCTCCTCTTCTCTAGGTGAAACAACCCTCAGCCACTCCTCATAAGGCTTGTTCTCCAGCCCAACACACGGTACTCCTTCTTAAGAGAGCAGACGAGAAAGAGTCTACACCAAACTAGCAAAATCTGGACACTATTTGGGTCCAAACACTAAGGAAAAACTCAAAATGATGTTGCAAAATAGGTACAGAGAGACTCTTGGTCTGGGGCTGCCTGACAATGGGAAATGGGATCCTTGAAGCCCCGGCCCAGCCAGCATCCATCACTGCACCCATCCCTGAGCTCATGTCAGCAGCTCTCCCAGCCTCGTTTTACACACAGCTCTATTACAGCAATTTTCCAGCCATACCTCGATATAGCAGTGCCATCTTCAGGCAAAAAGCCTGCCCTGCACCCCTCTGCCCGGGCAGGGACCTGCCAGGGAGCGAGGAGAAGCTGTGCTGCAGGGCAGGCTGGAGTACCAGAGGTACCAGCAATATTTCCCCGCGTTAGCTGCAACTTGCCCTCACCTTCCAGGTGATCCTCAGCCTTAGAGAACTGCAAATGCCAGATCCTTTTGAGCTTTTTTAGCCTCGTGATAAGTCTCCCTCCCAACTCTCACAACACTGATTTTTTTTTTATCCAAAGTGGAACCAGAGCAGACACTGTCAAGCGTGTCCATCAGCCGCTGGTCACTACTTCACTTAGACCCATGTCCCAAGACATGACTTACCAGGTAAAACAATAACATGTGAAGGGTAACTACTTGGTAGCAAGAGCAAGGCTCCTTCCACCTCTTCCAGCCCAGAATTTTTTCCTAATTCAGGTACTCCCACAAAAGCCTTTCCATTCTGCAGCCCAGATGTCTGAGCAGCAACCAGACATGGGCTCTGGTTGTCCTCCAGAGCAGACATATCTTCACTTCAGCTATCTGCATATGGACCTGTGCACCCAAAGCGTACCAAGATGCTCATCAGCCTCAGACACAAAATTTTGCAGAAATATAGCTATTTACACTAATGCTGTAAGAAAGGGGCCCATCTCATTGGGATCATCAGTCATGGTGTTCTGATTCCATGATGCAAAGTCTGCAGATGTGAAGGGGGTATCACCCTCTAGACCTGGCGATGTGGAACCTGAATTAATAGGTACTACCACCATGCAGGACGTTGAAGTCCTTATGGCACTGTCACGGTGGGCACATTCACAGTCCCACCCTGTAGCTCCATGCAGCTACCAAATCCTGAGGTTTCCCTAGGTGACACCTCCTTGAGCTGCACACTCCATCTGCACTGCGGAGCTTTGGGAGAGACTCTGTCTGCCTGGGGCATGGTGCAACCAGCCTTTGAGAACGCTCTCTGGGTACGGGACCAGTGATCCCAGCTGTGTATGGGGACATGCTGCAATATTCCCATGGCTTCCCTTGGCATCACAGCAAGGGATGTGAGCTCGACAGATGCCCAGACTGTGCTGCAAGCACCAGGCATTTGCACTGGTGGGCACCACAGGCGATGATGTAATGGGGTGTTCTCATCACAGCTGGAATATCTGTGTGGTCTTGAGCCTCAAAGGATAGAGTGGGAGAGCAATACCAGCTCCCCACTATGACCAGAAGATTCCAGCACCTTACAGGGAGAAAGACCTTTACCTTCCCAGCCATCCTTCCTCTTCCCTGACAGCAGATACTACTCACAGCCCTTCTTGCTGCAAATTGACAACCATTTCCACTCAGCAGTTTGTTTCAGGAAAAGCCACCTTCCACTGGTAACAGCTGCAATTTGGCACCATTCAGCCCAGCTGGGGATAATTTACCTTCAGTGGCCCATCAGCCTGTGGGCAGCAAGGCAGCGTAGACTGTCCCGCTGTGCTAGAAAAGCCAGGAGGTTGCAATTCTCTGCAGCACACTTCAGCAAGGAGCTCCAAGAGTCGCCTAGTTTGGCAAACAGCACTGCTTATCTTAGGGCCTGAATTAATTAATTAAGCCCTGAAATGCATGGAGTGTGGGATGTCATGGTGAATTACAACTTACAGCTGGATTCCCTGAGTCCTGTGCCAGCTGCTCCATGAGTCTGGGCTGGCAGTGCCGAGGCTGAGCAGCCCAGCAGCTGCTTCAGTTCAAACTGGTTGCAAATGGACATAAAGAGGAAAAAAACAAACAAACAAACAAAAAACCAAACCCCACACCACACAACAGCTGAGAGAAAAGTAAACCCACGGTGGTCTGGCCACGATGCTTTTATCACCTCCTTTAGCAGCAGAGGAATTAGCACAGAGGACCCCACTGTCAGTGTGCAGCAGACTTTGCCTTGTGGCAGGATGATTCCCATGGCTTTGAAACTATCCATGGTGGGAAAGTATTTGCATGGGTCAGACAACATAGTGCAGCTGTGCTAGGAGGTGGGAAGCAACTGCACTGCCTTTGATTTCCATACTAAAGCAGTTGTCTCCACAATTGGACCAAGCCCAAGGCTCAGCATCTCCTACCAATGTGGTGTATCCTCAGAAGCAGCAGCTCCCACTCAGCATCTAGGGAAATTTTGGCCATCTTAATAGAATCACAGAATCCCAGAATTGCCTAGATTGGAAAATACCTTTAAGATCATTGAGTCCAATCATTAACCCAACACTGACAAGTCCCCAACTAACCCATGTCCCTCAGCACTGTGTCTACATGACTCTTCAATCCCTCCAGGGATGGGGACTCCACCACTGCCCTGGGCAACCCCTTCCAATGCCTGAGAACCCTTTCAGGAAAGAAATTCTTCCTAATATCCAATCTCAACTGCCCTTGGTGCAACTTGAGGCCATTTCCTCTTGTCCTATCACTTGTCACTTGGTTGAACATACCAACCCCCACCTCTCTACACCCTCCTTTCAGGGAGTTGTAGAGAGCAATAAGGGCCCCCCTCAGCCTCCTTTTCTCTAAACAACCCCAGTTCCCTCAGCTGCTCCTCATAAGACGTGTTCTAGACCCTAATACATCTCTGTGCCAGGGATCAACCACCCCAGAGGCCCTTGGTCATTCACACGTAACATGGGGAGCAAACAGGCCAAACCTCCAGACATGCAGCCCACCTCTTTTAAGCAGCCCATTCCTCTAAGTCATGCACGTACCCCTGCCAAGGGCTAGGTACTGCTTTTTGGTTAAAAAAAGGAATGGCTCTGAGATGGATAAAGGGCTGTGTCTGATAAAGACATCTCAGGATTCGGGAGGTGGCTGCTTAATCCTGGTAACATCACATTTAAACGAGGTATGTAGAGGAATCAAGATCAATGGTTTCAGAGCTGTCCTCAGGTTGACAACATGTAGCTCTTCTCTCCTAACACAACACCATTAGACAAGGTGACTGATTTGCTGCTGTGCCTACAGAAGCTGGTTGCAGTGCTCAGCCTTTAAAAACCTGGTCCCGTAGCTGCCAGGTGGAACCTGAGCCCTGGCTGGAGGTGGGTGCTGAAGCATCTGGCCCTCCAAGATGTTTCCAAGATTTTTCCCTGTGGCTGTTTCAAGAGGCTCCTGCCCATGGAGGGGTAAAGTTCATCCTTTTGTAAATATTTCTCCTTTCAATGTCCCTTAAATATTTTCAGTGTTTCATTTCAGTTTCTTCAGGGAAAATAATCCTAAAGAAAAGTCCTGAGGATGAGAGAAAGAGTAATCTTTCCATTATAGTCAAGACTTTTAGTAAGAATTCCTTTTTTCCTGAACTCTCCAATACCTACCTATTTTATCTTTGACCCTTCTGCAGCATCTGGAAGGTCCCCTGCAGAACATGACTAGAAAAATGGTTCCTTGCAGATTTTTAAATAAAGTAAGCAAAGAAAATGAGAAGGGTCTTACAAGACCATAGGCGAGTTGGGATACAAATGGTGGGATCAGGGAAGAACAGGTGAACGCCAGGGTTTGCACAGCATCCAGAGGAGTTGCTCCAGCTCTGCCCATCAGATATGTCAGATGAGAGCACGTTCATCCCAGGGATCCAGGTCCCTCAAAGAATCTGTGGCTTTAAAATTTTTCAAGGGATTGATGGTGTTAGAAACCTTTCTTTAGTAACTTTACATGTTAACTTGCTAACCAAACAGCATATATTCAATGAGAGCCCATCTGGTTCAATAGAAATAGATCTTTATTATTAACATGCACATCATATGTATATTTAAAATACATATACATTTTTCTACTATTCACTTTAGAAAACAATTTCATAAAAACCTTTAATCAGGTCCCAAGTAATTTTAAACATTAAAAAGCCATTTTTTTTGTTACAGAACCAGTAGGTATTATTCCAATTAAGTGTTGTATAATCACCATGTATTTAACATATCGCAGGCTCATGCATTTCAATAGAAATAGGTGTTCCCTTTTCTGCTTTGTTAATCATGTCAAATATATGATGATATACTTGACAACACCTGCCACAGTTATTATAAGCAATTGTGATTCCCTGCTGAGAGCGCACTGTACAGATGGCGTTTAAAAGCTGGAGACAACTTCTTTACAACTTTCTGAGTTCCTGGGAGGGGCGCCTGGCTTTGGAGGTTAACCCAGAACCCAGTTACGACAGAAACCAGAAAAAACAGAATTTCATGGAACAGCAAAGAGGAAAGCAATCTAAAAAAGAAGAGGAGAGTGAATTGCCATATCCACTCTGTTTTCATTGCAAACTGAGGTCAGGGTCATGTTTCCCAAGGCCCTGCCAAGTACCGAACCAGATCTGTACAGAGTGCACAGAGTTCTCATCAGCTATACACCGTTTGCAGATTTACAGAACATACACAAAGGCTCATATGAGGATGGGACTTTAAGGCACAATAGTCCATATACTCAACACATTCATTGAAAACAAAAGTTCAATTTACAGTGCAATATAAACGTAGTCAAGAACTCAAGCAGCAGCTCGATAATCACTTTCACTGATAATTAGGCAATCGAGGAGTATTTCTGCGGTGCACAGCAGCCCCAGCCCTGCATGTACTCGTACACAGGACGAGTGGCAACTACATGAGGAGCCTCTCTGGCTTTGGTGAGAGGATCTCTGCAAAGAAACTTCGATGATAATGAAAGCGTTTACAGCATCAGGGCCCTAATATGTTGGGGTGTTTGCACCAGGTCATACAGCAGAGATGGCTCCCTCCTGGCATCTGCACCCCTTTTACCTTCAGCCACAGCTCCTGCAGCTCCAGGTGACCCCATGCACATCCTCATGCCCCCACACCCCTATGCCATGTCTCCCATGGAGCCACTGCCACCCGTTCTGCACCCAGGCTCAGGCCCGGCATTTACAGCCAGTTAGGGAAAAGTGGCACAAAGAAAACTTAACTCGTTGAAACGTTAATTACAGTCAAGTGTGTTGCTATTCCAAGACAAAAACGAATCGTCCTAAACCAGTCATTTTCAAAATGATCAGCTGTCACTACCGAGTCTGTCCTTGTCACCCAGCTCGTCTATATTCTCTGATGAATATACCATCTCCAAGGCAACCGAGTCAAAGGGAAGGAAGGACTTTCTTTACATCCAGTGCAAACATAGTGTGGGAGTTCCTACTGCAGTCATAATAGAATATATATATATATATATATCTCTGCCACTGAACGCTGACCACCTACAGACAGATTCACATACCAGAAGCCAGAAGAGCTGAATTGTAGCTACAAACTCAAAAAAGAAAAACATCACTGTATGTAGCTGTATTAAAATGCTGGTACCCAGTAACTCGGTAACTAAATGTTAAAATCAGTATATAATTCAAAAAGTGTCATATTAAGTATTTTGGGAGTAACTTGCAATATTATTGCACCTTTGTACTTCTTTATCACTCCATAATCTATGGTTTTTAAGCGCTAAAGTAGAATATTTCAGACCCACTTTTCGACATCAACAACACAAATCACTGCGCAACACGGAAGGCAGTAAAAACTTGAGCAGGCTTAAAATATCTAGAATAGTGGACCTTTGATTCATTTTCATATCAAAAAGTCAACCATAAAAACCCGCTTTGTTTTCTAGAAAGAAATAATCTATTTTAACAGCTCCTAGAGCAAGTAGAAATAAAAAAAATCAGACGATGTTTTTTGTTCAAAAAAACAACACATGAGAAAAACAGGAGTAAAATATTGTCCTTTTTCACAGGTAGCGCAAGGAGCTTTGTTATTTGATCCAGATTTTTGCCTGTTATATCTGTTCAGTTATTGTAACACCTTATCAGAGAAGCTTTCAATGGGTAAGAAAGTACCTGCCTCTTTCAAGCAGGCAAAGAAGTTACTCTTCAAAGATGAATCTGACAGGGACAATGTTTTTGGAGGGTTTTTTTTTACGTTAAAGGCTTTAATCCTACTGAGCTTTTTCATTCCATTGAAACATTATTAATTTTACATAAAAAAATTTTGTTTATTCAGGCCAGAACCATCCTATGAATATAATAAACTAGGTCAGTGAGAGAAAAAAGAGCATGTTAGCATTTCATGTAGCTGCTAGCTCATTATGAATTCAGGCAAAAATGGACACGAAGGAAAAAATGCACAAACTAGATCACTTCAGAGTGGAATTATACACAGCTTGAAAAATCAGAAGACAGAAGCAATTTTCCTTTACCACCTAGCAGTCTTCTAATGTCCCTACTCCAGCCCCCAAGTTGTCATGAGCTGCACAAGGTGCCAGCAGAGACCAGAGAGCTCTCTGGGGATAAGGGCACCTCTCCCAACAGCTACCACATCATCAGCCCTCATCCCACACAGCAGTCCGGTTTCACTGCCAGCTTTTACTGGTGCTATTAGGGCTGTTCCACACACCTGATAATTAGCTTACCCTTTCTCAGCCGGCCCCTCTTGAGATGGGCACAGCCACTTTTAGCCCGAAATTTCTCAAACTACGCCAAATGTGAGCTTAATGGTTCATATGATTTTGGGCTGGAGCAAGCTCAGGGGCAGTAGGAATACAACCACACATAGCCAGAGAGCCCTGACAGCAAATTACACTGACCTGGGGTTTAAAGACACCCTTTGATAAGAGACAAGTAAATACGCCTTGTGTCAAAGTCAAAACAAAAACCTGAACATTCATCATAACTAATAGCAACTCCCAAACAGCACTGCCCTGTTTTTCCAGCCTTCCCACAACATCTGTGCTGTTTATGTTCTCCACTTTGCAGGTTATCCTTGTTCTGAATTAGACTGTTGCTTTTATTTTTTTTTTTTTTTTTTATTAAAAAAAAAAATTTGGATTTCATTCTTTCCTTCTGTCTCCTAAACCTGTACTGGCTTCTAACTACTGATATCAGAGTTAACTTTGCTCTTCACACCTCCTGCTTTTGCCTTTCTGTCTTTTCTCCTGCATAACACGTGCCTGAGAGCTGCGATGGTATGTGCAACACACACAGCTAGGATGCTCTAAGCAGGGTTACGGGAGGAATCTCACATGAAACACATCCCTGGCAAGCAACAGTATTTGTTCGTACTGTATAAATGCTTCAGAAATAGCATCAGCCACATCTGCATGAGCAAAGCCTTTCAAAATAAAAAATTAGGTTCTTAGATACGTATCTGCCTCCAGCTGAGTGTGCGTTATTATTTACTTTGCTTTAAAGCTTTAAAGTGGTGATAGCCAGCGAGGCAAAGCCAGTTTCTTCACTGTACCAACAGACCTGTAGGACTTTGACAGGCTTTGGATCATCTTGTATATTTGTTCAGCAATTCTGGGATGCAAGGCACCCGCAGGTGAACTGCAGGTGTCTCGGTAAGGGCGAGTTTACAGGCTCGTTAATTACATTTCCCCAGGTTATAGTGCAACCTTTGCTTTTCACCCCATTGCTGGAGCATCATCTTTTCCCTTATGTTACTCTTTGGTATTTTCATGACATAGCTTTGGCAGCTATAAAACTTTCCATTCGTAGTCATCAATTTGCTGAACATCTCTCATGTCATAGCTTGTGAAATATATATGTACATATTCTAAGGTTAATTCCCAGATTGAAATCAGACATTTCACTTAACCTGAAACATTATTTCTAATGCTGAGCAGTTTCATCAGGAGAACCTCTGAGGTTTTACTAGCATCTGTCAGATACATTCATTCTCTATGAGAGTTATCATAGATTTTCCACCTTTTATATTCCACATTAAAAGACATTTCTGTCTATTCCCTAGCACCAACATGAATGTCTGGCCAAAGAGCAAATTAGCATGCAAAGAAGTATCAGGGAAACAGCTAGGGAAAGCGTCA
>NW_010340434.1:21661-30061 GCF_000700745.2 Antrostomus carolinensis
AAGGGAACACTGATGATGGGCTGAAGAAACAATCTTTCCTGTGAGTCATTTGGGTTGGTATTAAAATAGCAAAGTAGATACCAGCTAAGAGATAATATAAGTAAATGCTGAATGCAGTTATTTAAAATTAAAAAAAAAACCCAAACCCTTGCAAATCTCCGTACAGAGTGTCTTGTAAGTGGCAAGTGAGTTAAGTCTCTGAAAATCCTAAGCAAAAGGCTGTTTCCTTTGGCACTGACTCCTTCATGGTCAAAGCATTTCTCAAAGAAACTTTCTATCTATTACCTTTACAGTAAACAACTTGCATTTTACTCCTCACTGTTAGACTAATCCACTGCTTTGGGGGTTCCCCTTCCACTGGGGATGGCATAATTGAACTGCAAAGTGATTTTGAACGTCTGTATCTACACACAGATAAATTAAACGCAGTTTTGTTTCTACAAAACACATTGCACGCAGTCGCCACGGGTAAGGACCTCCGTATTGCACCAGCTCTGTGTGTACATCAAGGTACTTCATAACCAGGGGGTTAACAGCGGGGACTGCAGAGCATTATTCAAAGTACCTTCCACTCAGCTCTGAACGCATCTGCCTTTGATCACAAGTCTATCTGCAATTAGTGCCTCATCTTAACATCTCAATAAGCAGTTCAAGCATTCAGAAACAAACATCAGTGGGTCTAACAGCTACTTTAATTCATTTTATAAATAAGCAATTGAGAATTTTGCTCCAAGTGGCTGCTCGTGTAGCCCATTCCGTAAACGGCGTTCTCTGCAGAGTAAGGCACGATGCGATATGAATGCAGCTCTTCATAATAGAGAGACTGGGAACAGCACTCCTGTACCATAAACTTCAGCCGTTTTCGTGCATCAGAGTAAGCAGTCCTATAACATGGAGCCTCCTTAAAGTATTCATAGCTCTCCCTCTCTGTCTCTAGGTGAATCTTCCTCAACAGATTGTTAATTAATACAGACCTACGGAGATAGGCTTCAGGGTCGTCCAGGAATCGGAGTTTCTGGAGAGAAAGTTTTAGAATACAAGACCGGTCCTCAGGTAGTATCAGGTGCTGGGGAGTAAAGAGCAAGCAAATGGGTCTTTAGTATCGAGGAATGAAACTGGGGGAGGATGGGGTCTGGAATGACAGATTTACTCACTTTTGGACAATACTCATGGTAATCTTGATGTAAATGTTCCTCTTCTGCATATTTTCTCTTAAAGTAGGCTACTTTCGACGTCGTTAATGTCTTTGGTAGGCCCCGATCAGATCAGCTCTGTACAAAACAAGAAGAAAATGTGGTTTGGTAATGCTTGCTGCCACAGCGGCTGTAACGTCAAGGTCCAGGGTGTGTAGAGGAAAGAGGGGTCCAGAGGTGGGATGCAGCCAGGACAACACTCACCCTCAACCTGCAGCCCTCAACCCACTGGAAAAATAATTGAGAGGCTGGCAAATGTGAGGGCATTTCAGAACCACCACCCAGAGGCTTGCCAGTACAGTAAGTCCTGCTCCAGAGTGACAGCCACAGCTCTGGGCGCACACTGCCACTGCCAGGCAGGGTCTCCAGGTCCTACAACTGCACAGGGTACCCTGGCCAGCCACAGCCTCGCAGAGCAGGGCCAGAGGGACGCCCAAGCCAGGAAGGTCTCCATGCACTGCAGGAGGGATCAGGATGGGACCACCCACCTGCAGAACAGATGGGGGTGTGTGTGGGATGAGGGATAGGGTTTAATTTCCACACAGAGCTCCACGGCTTCCTTGGAAAACCAATACAGAGCATCTTCACTAGATGGTAGTGTGGTCCCAGAGAAGCAGGAGAGCCCCAGCTCGCTGGGAGGCTGATGGGGTTGATTTGGTCTCTGTGTTGCTTCTGTTTTTCAGGGCACAGAGGGCAGAGGTTCAGTCTTTGGCTAAGAGAAAGGACTGTCGGGCTTGTGCCCTGTGGCAAGAGCCCAGTGGAGGTCTGTTCCCCCAGAGCAGAGCCCTGCAGAGGACCAGGGCTCTCTGCACACCCACAGCCAGGCCTGGCTGGCTGCTCTGAGCGCACTCATCTCTATGGAAAGGTGACATGCTGCTAATTGAGCATCTTAATGAGATCCGTAACTTCTGTGGTATTCAGTCTGGTAAACACTGGGTCCCCGGAGAGCCAGGGCTGGGTTTTGCTTTCTATTCACTGGACAATATGAGGAGGCATGCACATTTGCAGGTGGCATCATCACCTCCCAAACCCTCTTTTTTGTAAGAAATTTCTGGGTTTTGCTTTTAAATGAACTATTGTTTTAAAACTTACTATGCTGACATTTAAAGGCAGAGCAGGGGAAAAAAGTATCTGGAACCACTTTTTAGAGTAACTTAAAATCAGGTCCTGTGGGATATGTTTTCTTCCCTAAATTGAGATCTCCTTAAGGGAGCATTTGAAACTTAGGGTTTTGTGAGGAAATAACGCACTTGGTTCTGAACTGCTTCTCTGCCACAGCAGAATAGCCAAAAGGTATTGCACAGCCAAAACACAGACCTCATGACACTGGAAGGATTCTGCCATGCGACATGAGGGGGCTTCTTTAGTCTTAGCCACAGGTGGGACTGAAAACATATCACACAACTATTTCAGGGGCTGGTGGCATCACTCCTTCATTGGTAGGAAGGAGTAATGTGCTCTCCCTTCCTTCCTCTGCACCAAAAACCCACAAGAAGGGGTTGAAGAAGAAATTCCCTCTTAAGAGAGTCATCTTGTGTTTTCTCCCTGAACTTCAAATCTAGAAGGATGGAGGTTTCCCATAAAGGATGTTACAAATCTGGGCAGAAAACTCTTGACTGCTGGATTAACACCCCATTTGGAGACAAGATCCCCAGCCCTGTTCTGGGACCCAACATGACACGGATCACATGCAAGAGCAGCATTTCCCCAGGAGGGCTCGGAGAGGGACCATCACTCTTCCCAGTGGGACAATTTAAGACTATCTGGGTGGCTGCACACACACCAGACATGGTTCCTGCACCACTCAGCTCTCGATGGCAAGGATACAGGTGTGGTCTTCACAGCTCTGTTAGCACCAAGCTCTCTTAGCTGCAAACACTGGTTTAAGTTCATATGCAGCAACCCTCATTGCTAGCAGGTTTTATCCTAGCATTTGAATTATAACAGAGCCTGGACATCCTGGACATTTAATTACTCTGATATTAAGTTTTCTCAATAAAAAAAAAACAAGCAAACAAACAACTAAACAAGCAAACAAACAACTAAACAAGGAAACAACTAATGCTGCTGTGTTATCACAGCACAACCACAAATGCATTTATCCTCCTAGTGCCACGGGGTGGGAGAACATTACAGTTTTCCTCACACTACTCTGAGGAAGACAAAGGTACTGACAGATGAAGTGATGTTCCCATGGCCACCCAGGCTGTCAGAGATGGGAAAGGAGCCAAAGCCAGCGTACAGGTTGATGAACCAACCATGGGGCCATCCTTCCCCTTCAAACCAAACCTTTAAATGTTAAAACTCCCTCCCTAATGGTTTTCAGGGCACAGGCTGGAAGCACAGACCTAGCAGTGCCTGTGTGCAGTGCAAATGGGAAATCAGCTGCGTGCAGGGACAAGACAGCCAGCCACAGGGTGCAGAGCATGGCAGCTCAGTCCTGCAGCTCCACCAGCTCTGTGCAAACCCTTCCTTTGCTGCTCCTGGCCGCAGGAATCCCCCTCCCTACCCTGGAGACAATTGGTGACAGGGGGACATTCAGAGTCCTTTGAGAACGGGCGGTCCTGGAGACACCAGCAAACAGCAGGGAGCTGGGACAAGGAGCCGCTGGAGCACTGGCACCCGGGCCCTGGGAGGGAGGCAGGACTGTGTTTTAGCACGTGTCGTGGGCTGGGGGCTGATGCTGGCAGAAGCAGATAGAAAAAAATTTATTTTGCAGAGGGACACATATAACCATCCTGGCAGAGGGTTCATCAAGCATTTGCCTGGCATCTCCTTTCTGCTGTCACATTCAGCACAAGCCTGGGGCATACCCCTTGGGTGAAAGGTGGTATTTAAATTCCTAAAAACCTCACAACATCAGATAAAGTGGTAGAGTTATAACAACCTCCTGTACCTTGCTTTAGTAGCTAGGAAGGGAAACAACCAGCAAACAAACACTAAGAGCATCTCTGGGCTGTAAGGTTGGTTTTAAATGTGTTCCTACTTGTAAGTGGAAGGCTACACTCTAAGAGCAAAGTAGCCACAAGCTGCTCAACAACATGCTGGCTGTTAGCAAATTACAGCAATTCCAAATGAGCAGGGCACAGGGCACCCACTTTCCCCGCCCAACAGCTCCCACGGGTTGTCACAGGAGGCTCAACTTCTACCCCCTCACTCTGGGAGGGAAGGGGTGCTGCCTGCCCACCTGCAGCAACAGGATGAGAAAATGAACCCAAGGCAGGTGAGTCCCAGCACAGGGCTGCTCCACAGAACCTCAAGGTCTGCTCTTGTGCTCAGCGCAGCTGCCATCCCACCACCACCTGTCTTGTTATCATCATCATCTTTTGGTGATGTCCACACATCTGTCTGCAGGTGCAGGGGAATGAGAGCATGAGCTGTGCCCTCACCCTGTGCCCTCGACATCAGTACCAATGCTCAAGCCTACAAGGGGCACCTCTCCCTGCAAGAGCCTTGCAAGGACCAAGCTTTTCTTTAATACTTGGCTTGAAAGTCAGAGCAGAGCAGCTCCGTGCGTGCCTAAGGGCTGCTTGGCCAGGGTTACAGGCACACAAGGCTGTAGTAATGCCGCAGTGAATCAGACCCTTAGTGTTTTGTTTAAATATAAACATATTGAATCAGTGCTTTTTTGTGTAGAAGGCTATTCTCGTGAGCCAAGTGTTTTGACAGTTACAGCAAGGTGGTATGAGTCACTGCCTCTGCCTCAGTCAAGCTCAGAGACAGATACATCTTAATCACATTACATATTTTCAGCGCTACACCACAAGTCAAGGCACGGGGCCAAATTTCCCCGCAGGGACTAACCAGCGTAGTGCTGAGTCCTGAGTGTGAGGTTTGTCCTTCCAGCCTGGATGAACCTCAGAAAAGCGCATTCAGCATCCCACCAGCATTCAGCTGTGAGCCCTCTGCTACTCACCAAGGACTTGGTAAAATTTGCAAAGAGCTGGCAGGGCTGCTGGGGCGCAGGAGCCAGAGGGCAGGGGCTGCCTGCTCATGCTGGCCAGTGTTTACACCCTGCCGGCGTGTGCCTGCTCTGAATGCACGGCACATCGGAGCACGGCGGCTCTAGCTGCCATTAACGCTAATGGAAGTTGGAAGCATAAATCCCACACGCAGCAGTGAGGGAATAAACGCCTCTGTCTCAAGCCTGGATCTCTCAAACGCAGCTTCGTGAGGGTTTTAATTGTACTTTCAAAAGAGCAAAATGCGCCTGTTCCTATTTATTTCTCCTGCAATAATTACAGGGCTCTATGGCATGGTACCCACAGAGTTATTAGGCATGTTTGGACAGAGGGTTATCTTATCTAAATTGGATTGGAAATAGATTTATAACACGGCAACTTCACAGTTGAACTGCAAATGGCAAGAAATTCTCTTCATCTGGCCCCTGCGCTCCCGCATCACCCCAGCGACAGAAGCCCCTCTTTGGCACGAATTAATGCCGGGTGATTTCCACAGGGCTGCAGACCAGCACAGACAGCCGGGCAAGAAGGGGGTTAACCAATGATTGAACAACCAGGAAAAAAAACTCCAAAGCTCGTGCCTTTCCTTCTCAGGCAACAGAGAGAGATCTGCAAGCCCTGGGTCTACACAGCAGCTCTGCTCCAGAGCTGCTATGTGAGACCTTCAGAGCCTTCCCTGAGGAAGGTGCCTCCACCTTTCCTACTTTTCCTTGGGAAGAGAATTCCTCCCTGCATGCTCGGTGCTGCAGTGGAAGGGGTTGTACGAGCAGGTACCATTGGCTCGTTGCTGCAGAGGTCTGCAGGGGGTGAGCACAGAGGCTCGCTGGCCAAGCCAGACTTGGCGATGCTGCGCAGGGAAGGTGGTGAGTCAAACGTGCCGGTGCCCTGCAGGGTTTCCGCTCCCAGTGGAAGGGAGGATGATCAATAAGCAAGCGAAAGCTGGCTGAGACGGAAACCATTGCTGAGCATCTCTTGCATGCACAAATAGAAAACCTGAGGCTTCTGAGCACACAGAAATTGGCATCTATTATCAGCAGGAGACGTGACTTTGACATGGCAGGAAATATCATCACGTCCTTGCGACTGCTGTCACACTGCAGAGATAAATTCCCCCGTCTCTAACCTCAGCAGCACTGGCAATTAGGGAGTGCTCAACTGAAACCCTCTCTGATTTCACACACTCTGCTGCTGCATTTCCCCTCTTCCAGGGGCAGGAAAAGCAGCTGGTCCCACTGTGGGATTCCCAGTTGATAACGCAAAGCTACCAGACCACACCAAATGAACATGTGGATGGAAAACACATGCCAGCCCCGGGATTTCACATAAACTGCCCATTGATTGGAGTCCTTCCAAAGTATCAGGACTTATTCCTCGCTCAGGCAGAGAGACCCCCACTTTAACTGACCCGCGGAAAGGTGGGGACCCACAGCCCTGCTGCTCTCTGCTCTCTGGAGCTGCTGGCTTTGCACTTTAAAACTGCCTTTTTCTCATTTGTTAATTGCCTTGCAGATCTCCCTAATTGCAGATTCTCCCTGGGCACACCTATGTGTACAAGGCACGAGCATCTGAATAGCTCTCACGAGCACATAAAGACACGAGACTTAATGACTCAGTGACTATTCCTGTCTCACTCCTTGTAGTCCCACTGCTTTTATCAATAGAATAAAATCAAATTTCCAGCTTCACCCTCTTTCAACACTAACCCAAGTAATTTCCCTCACTCTGAAGACAAGCCCGACCAGATGAAGTCTGCAAACTCGTTTAGTTACCTGAGGACGCAGAGTCAATCTGCAAAGGGTCTTTCTGGGATAATCTCAGCAGTTCTGGTAAGACTTCCTCCTCGCACGGGCTCAGTGAGCATTTCTGGCAGCACAGCACTGCTGAACGGTTACCTGCCGTGGTGGATCAAGGAGAAACACACATGGTTCAGGTGGCAAAGTCAGAATATACAGGGCAAGTAGCTGGACTGCAAGACAGGGAAGTGCTATTTCAACAGCCCCACAGGGCTTAGTAACAGGAAAAAATAAGAGTTCTGATGTCACATCCAATTCTCTAACTTTGACCTTGCTTCCTGGACTCCCTTTTAAACACCAGGAAAGTAAAATAAAACATGAAGAAAGATGGTTTCAGTCTCTCAGTGGTATAGTTGTAATCCTCTCGGACTAAATGCTGCAAGAATACAGCTTGCTTCTCTAAATATCCGGAAGTTTCCTGAGCTAGAACATGATTACTGCCCTGAACACCACCTCTTAAAATGGCACATTATTTTCTCCATTAATTCTTGTCAGCCTTGGAGGAAAGCTGAACGAGTACTATTAAAACCACACCATTATTTTGGGTAGTAGCATTCATTTCCTATCACACACGCGCACGCACACCCCCTCACACTGCCTGCAGAGTAATACAGGTCTGGGGGAAGTCAGATTACCATTTTTATTTAACACAATTACTTCAGCGTGCACGTTTCAGCGTTTGCCTTACACACGGTACAGTTTCTAGGCTGCAAGTAACTGCAGCAACTGACCGATGCTTTGCCTTCTGGGGGGAGTATTTAGCACACTGTAGTAAGAATATTTCCCACTCCGGGAGAAAAACGTCCACAGATATGCATGTGTGTACCCAAACTCTGCACTTCTACACATGTGTGCAGAGATACTCACACTTATTATGTACATGAATGAAAATAAACAGGTCTAAATCCTGCAAGAGAGAAAGAAACAGAGTGTGCATGTGTGCCTGTGGATGTCTCGCAGCTATAAGATGTCTATGTTTAGATAGTTGTCTCATCCCAGAGGATGAATACTTCACTAACAGGCAATGAAAGAGTAGCTACGGTTACTTTTCAGAGTTCAGCTTTGACCATAAAAAGAGGGCTTTGATTAAAATGACCCTTCACAGAGTGTGTTGGGGTCTGGCAGAGCAGCCGGCACCTCTTCCCCCAGCACTGCAGTGCGAGGGGTGAGCTCCCTGCCAGCTCTTTGCCCTCTTCCAACATGCACCAAACCCGAGAGCTCACAAACAAACACAAAACTTCCTCCACACCAACAGCCACCCACCAAAGCCATGCGGGCAGATCCTGCTGGAATAGCAGAGTCCCACGCTAGCTCACTGCCACCGACAACCCCACAGCTTGTTGTCCCTGGCCACCCCCAGCTCAACGACACTCACCCAGCGAGCCCCGGCTCTGGAGCGGGGATGTTCCCCGGCCTGCTCTCGCTGCTGCTGGAGGAGGAGGTGGCGGTGGT
>NW_010340435.1:0-3117 GCF_000700745.2 Antrostomus carolinensis
AGGGACCCCCTTCCTGGGGGATAAAGGGGACCCCCCCATCAGGAGATACAGGGAACCCCCCTAGTAGGGGATGGAGGGACCCCCAGTTAGAGGATCCAGGGATCCTCTTCCTAAGGGACACAGGGACACCCCCATCAAGGGATACAGGGGTGTTCCCTCCCCATCGGGGGACACAGGGACCCCCAAGAGCAGTGCTTTACCCCTGGCTGGAGGGGGGTGTCCCCACCCCACCTTCCCTGCCCAGCAGGTCACTGTGGGAAGGGGGACAATGGATTAAGGAAGGGGTGACTCAGCCCATCGGGGTTCCCACCGCAGAGCCACACCAGGGTGATGCTCCCCTGGACCCCAGGTGCTGCCTGAGCCCATCCTGGGCTGCACAGGCCACCCCTGACTTCTTCTCCAGACTGTGTCCAGCGAAGGACAACGGAGCTGGGGAAGGGTCTGGAGCACAAGTGTGCTGAGTTCCCTTGTGGCTGAGGGAACTGGGGGTGTTGAGCCTGGAGAAAAGGAGGCTGAGGGGAGACCTTGTGGCTCTGTCCAAGTCCCTTGGAGGAGGGTGGAGAGAGGTGGGGGTGGGTCTGTTCAACCAAGGAGCAAGGGACAGGACAAGAGGAAATGGGCTCCAGTTGTGGCCAGGGCAGTTGAGATGGGATGTGAGGAAGAATTTCTTTGCTGAAAGGGTTCTGAGGCATTGGAAGGGGTTGCCCAGGGCAGTGGTGGAGTCCCCATCCCTGGAGGGATTGAAGAGTCGTGTAGACACAGTGCTGAGGGACATGGGTTAGTTGGGGACTTGTCAGTGTTGGGTTCATGGTTGGACTCTATGATCTTTTGGCTTTTCCAATCCAGGCAATTCTGGGATTCTGGGATTTTCTCCCCAGGGCCTGGCTCTGCTCCACCAGCTGAACCCCCCCTGGCACCGGAGAAAAGTGTTTTGAGAAGGATCTGCTGGTCAGAGTCCTGTGGGCTCCTGGGCAGCGATGAGGAGGAGGAACAAGTCCAAGCATGTCCTGCAGGAACCTTTGGGGAGGATTTGGATGGATCAGTGGTTTATCTGGATAACACATCCCAGTCCACAGGCAGGACAGGTCCAAACCCAGGGCAGCTTCTGCCGGGGTGAACCTGCAAGGCCAGAGGGCACCTACCCCTGTGCCTGGTCGGTGGGTCCATCTCTGCCCCACGGCGCAAGAGCTGATGCCCTTGGAGTCAGGTTATCCCGGTGTGTGGGGGCTGTATTCCCCCCAGCATAAGCTGCCCCAGCTCTGTGGGCATCACCCCTCAGGGTGATGTTTGCGTGGATGCAAACACCGTGTGTCCCTGCAGCTCACAAGATTGTGACAACACACTTCCAAGTGACAAAGACCCGGTTGAAGTTGTCCCTTGGGAGTGCCAGGCACCCTTGAAGACCCCCAGAGCTGGGGGGTGTTGGGGTGCTGAGCAGGACCCTTGGTGTAAAAAGCACTCATGGATTTCCCAGCTGGACCAGCAGGTCCCCTCCAGCCTGAGGAGCTGGGAATATGTTTGGGCATGTTCTGCTGGGAGCTGCCACGCGCCGCAGCGGCGTTTGCCATCACCGGTCCCCACTCCATGGCACTGGGTCACCACGCTTGGGTCACCATCGTCTGCTCACCCCTTTGGCTGGCTCAGGGTGGGCACGGTGGGATGGGGAGAAAAGAGGTGGGACAGGGTGGAAGGAGGATGAGGAATGTGAAAACATCCTGAATTAATGCTATACACATCCAAAAATCCATCCTGGCAGAGCTGAGATCTGACCCCAAACCTCCCAAATCCAGCTTTTTTCCATCCGTAACACACAGGGAGAGGAGGAGATGAGCTGGAACAACCTTTCCTCACGGAGAAGCTCTCACTGGTGTTTCCATGTGGGAATACTTTTTGCTCCTGGTTACCAAGAGCAGCTCTGGGAGCCGCAGTGCGGAGAGCTGGATGCGGCGCTCTGCGGTAGCGGATCGTCTCCTCCCAACCCCCAGTGCTGCTCCGGCTGCAGGCTGGTGAGTTTCTCCCTCGGGTTGTGGGGAAGATGTGATCGGTACCAACACCATCAGCATCCTCCCCTGGTCAGTACAGCCCCCAGCTCCGAGCTGGAGCTCCCAGATAAAGCAGGATTTACCAATAGGATGCTCATTGCTTAAATTCCTTCCTTCCTTCCTTCCTTCCTTCCTTCCTTCCTTCCTTCCTTCCTTCCTTCCTTCCTTCCTTCCTTCCTTCCTTCCTTCCTTCCTTCCTTCCTTCCTTCCTTCCTTCCTTCCTTCCTTCCTTCCTTCCTTCTTCCTTCCTTCCTTCCTTCCTTCCTTCCTTCCTTCCTTTTCTCTCCTTCTCTCTTTATTTTCCTTTTTTTCCCCCATAAAACCCCTTTGAATACACAAAAGGAAATGGGAATATCCAAACCAGCAGCTTTTTAAATTAGTGTCTGAAGTAACAGAGGAAGGAGTGGCCTCGTTTGTGCAACCCACAGTGAAATCCAGGAAAACCCCCCCAAAATCACAACACAACGATAGGAGATAACTGCCCAGCCTGGCTGGAGCAAATATCCCCAGCTCCATGGGGACCATGTTCCATGGGGAATATATTCCATGGCAAAACCAGTCACAAAATAAATCAGATATACATTTTTTCCCTTAAGAAAGTAACTCTATCATTATCTCCGTGATTTTTTGGTGGGGTGTGGGGGGGTTTGGTCCCAGCACCCCAGATTCTCACTCCCCTTCCTCATGCCCTGGGGAGCTCCAGTTGTGTGGTGGCACCAGCAACAGAGGAGACCTCAGCAAAGTGGGTTACTGGAAATGGGAAGTGGGGAGAGGAACAGCGTCAGGGGCTGGGTCAGAGAGTCCGTGGTCAAGTCTGCAGTGGCATCACCAGGGGAAAAAAAATAAAGAGGAAAAAAAAAAAGTGTGATTAATGCAGAAGGCGGTACAGGAACTAAAAAAAAATCCCAAAGGTGACTCATGATCTTCAACCCCAACAACACGTAGTGGGAGGAGGTTGGAGGCGCGGGGCTGGGGACTGGGATTGGTACCGAGGGCAGATGGGGTGTTTCCTTCTTTATAGGAATTATATTTGTATAATTCTTTATATAATTATTCATAGGATATAGAATTATAT
>NW_010340436.1:0-20380 GCF_000700745.2 Antrostomus carolinensis
TTTTTTATAAATTCTTTTTCAGCAGTTAAAGGAAACTTGATCTGTTTGAATTGGCAATAGGTAAATATAAACATGCTATGTGCATTAATAGAATTTAATGAAGATGTAACAATATGTAGTATCAATCACATATGGTCAGACTTAGCCACAAAATCTGTTTAGATTAATGCCAGGATGCATCTGACAAGCACTGGGACAACATAGTTCTTGCTTTCTGCGTCAAAAGGATTAAGAACTTTTATACCAATTGAAGTTCTTAAAGAATAATTTTTTTATCAGTCTACAAAACTGCCCAATTTAAGAACTAAAATTTGTTGACAGCCACGGCACAAAGCATGCTTCCTGTAAAATGGTAATTAATATCCAGCAGATTACTGACAAAACTGTATTATGTAGAGAATCAGGGAGATTAACATCTCTTCAATTACAGGAGTCACACCTCCAACTGCTGCTCCAAGTCAGTAGCAGCTGCATAACTTACCCTGCTTAATACCATCTGGGAACATCAGAGTATCTAAAGGCTTTGCTGTAATAAACAAATACTCACTGGGAATTGACACCTATTAATGTGGAACCTGTACAGCCTCAACATCATTGTTATACTCTCACTTTAAAAGCAAAGCTAAGACATGCTCTGGAGATTTTCCAGTTCAAAAAGAAAGCATAAACTCTATGCTGTGCAAAAGAGATTACAGATTTCAGTTTACTTAACTTCAATCCTTATTACTCTTTTTCATGGTAGAATCCCAAAGGCCCATATACTTGATGAATCACTGCTTCAAAGTCAACTTCTCTTTTATAAACCAGTTATAGTTAAAAAGCATTTTAACTATGCAAAAACAACGATCCTACAGATTTTAGTCCCACCTCGACGTCCACCACCTCCACCTCCTCTCATGAATTCAGGCCTTCTAGTTGCAAAAGAAACTTTGATAACATTGCCATTGAATTCTTTTCCTGTTGGAAGACAGAAAGTGAGAGAAAGGTCAAAGCTCCCAACAACCCAGCAGCAAGTTTAGAAGAGAAGCAATGTGCACAAACAGACTGAATACAAAGCTCTTGAGACACAAGGAGTCTGCAGTAAATAACTTATTTTTGAAAGCACTGGTCCAAACGTGAGATAGCAAACACGGAATTACTTGGTTCTCCATAAAGCCACAGCTATTTCTCTTAATTTAAACATGATGTGTAAGTTGCAATTTAAATAGACACTTAAGAATATGTAAAACATTTTTTGTCATGTTCATAGATAAGTAATTTGGATGTTAAAACTCTTCTTCCCCCAAGTCAGGTAACAAGGCTTTTGTACAATTCAACAGCCAGCACAAAAATTGTATTTCCCAAGTAAGGGAAAGACATGAACTTTTAATACACAAAGTTTTGGTTCTTCACAGATACAGGGTTTATCACAGAATAAACAGGACTGCATGTGTGCCTAATATAGTCATATTTCCTTTACCCTCCTAAACAAGTAATTTTGCATTTTATTAGCAAAATATAAACAATGAAATAGCATTCCAGATTTTGTACAGACTAACATTTCACACCAGAAGCAGAGCATGTACTTTTGTTTCTGCCCAATATTATTAAAATTCTGTGGACAGACCAGGTCACAGGAGCAGGCACTTCCCTCTGCCAAGACGAACTACTACAAAAGAGCATCACGGGATTTCCTGCATCAGGGCTGAAGAGTTTTCTATCAATGTTTCTCTGGGATCAGCTCTCTTCCTCCACTGAATAAGTAATTTAAAATAACCCTTGGTCTTTACTGCATATATACAAAGCACTTGTGCAAGGCTGCTGTAGCCACTGCCAAAATCTAAAAATGCTACCACAACACCAGTAACATCAATACTTACACTGTAGGAAATCCCTTCAGCTGCTGACACAGATGACAGCTCTATTGGTCTGAACAAGAAGTTACACTCTCCCAAGTAACATGAACACCACCTCTCATACTTTGTGCAGGGATGACTGAGGTACAGCAGCAAACACTAACAATTTCATCACACATTTTGGTCTCAAGCACTAGCTGCTGTTCCATTGAATTAGAAAGAAAGGCAGCACATACAAATTAGGATGAAACAGAGGCCTTTGGAAAAACAAGAACAAAAAAAATCCCAAGCACAAGCACACAAAAAACCCAAACAAAAAGTAGAATGAGGTCCCCAATCAGGTTATTAATTTGCTTCTTCCACTGCTTAGATTAATAAATAGATTAATAAACAACAAAAAGAACAGGTACTCTCACCATCAAACCAGTCAATTGCTGCTTTAGCAGAAGGAGGGTCATCAAAAGATACTGTTGCTTCTCCCTTTGGTTTGCCAGTATCCTTATCTGTATAAAGGTTTATCATAGGTTTGCCAGTCTTTTTGTTGGTCTGAAAGGAAAGGTTGTACACTTGGCACAGGAGAAATAATGGTAAAGGCAGTTCAAAGCATAAACTCTAACAGCTAAGCATCATTAGAAAGAAGATTCTCTTGGAGCTAGCCTGCAGAAACAGATGCTTTTGACTGAAGGATACTGACTGCCTGTTCTCCATGAAGTTAAGGATGGGCCCAGTTTTTACAAAAAGTTGAGGTCAAGTGCAGGAAGCCCTAATTCAGAACTGCAGAAACAGAAGAAAGCCACAGAACACAGAAGCAGGCTGGCTGAAGTACGAGTGTAGTACAATGGATAGAGTGTCAGTGTTAAGGGTTATAAAGATGAAAGAAGAGATACAAAGCAATCTAAATGTCACTAGAAAAAAGCTGCTGGTGCTGCCAGCTTACAAATGAGCTGTCAGCTGGGAACCCAGATAAAAATATTATCTGCAACTGCTGGAGAGTCAGAGCGAGCATCTGCCTTGAATGACACTAGTACATTTCCAATACACTAGCTCCACGAGTTCTCTTCCTTCTTGCCAATGATTTCTCATGTCACATACCTTTATAATACCAATTTGTTTGAAATAGTCTGCCACTTGATCTGTTGAAACATCCTCTCCAAGTCCTTGCACGAAGATAGTGTTGTTATCAGAGTTGTCAGACTCTGAATCTATGGAAAAAAATAAGCTATATTTACCATGTGTTTTTGTGGTAGCAAGAGAAGCAACATTTTAAGGCCAGGTCTAGTACATCAGAGACCAAACACATTCTACTGATGAGCTGTATGCTACACACTCAACCTGTCCATGCAGCTAGGACATCCAAACCCATCAAAGCAGCATATATTTTAAATAACACAAGTTTGGTGGAAGCTTTAGGGCAGTGAAAGCAGCTGTTTGGCTCAAGCAGATTCAAAAATTCACATGCAGTTTAATTAAAAAAAAAAAAAAATAAAAAAAAATTTAAGGAAGACAAGCTTCAGCTAAATTCTTTTGAGCCATGGGAACTGCAGTCACATCCATCTTTCTAGACATATATTTTAAAAGCAATGATCTAAAGAGCTACAACCCCCTCCCTCCCACTGCTTGTTTGCTTACCAGCATCTGATCTCGGTCCATAATCCCTTTGACCTACGAAATGGGTGTGGAAATAAAAAAATAAAAAAAAATAAAAATACTATTTTTAGCAAAACATTTAAGTGACTTTTTTAGAGACAAGAAAATATTTAAAGTATGCAATGCATCTAAGATCTAAAACATTAACCAGACATTTAGAGAATATTTAGATTAAAACGTTCAACAGAAGGTGTCTGTAGGACATTAATGTGTTCTTTAACTTGCAGCATGTGGCAGTTGCCACACTGATGCTATGCTGGTGTTATCTTGCAAATGCTGGTTGTCAGATCACCAAGCAGTTTACCACTTTTTTTTTTAAACCTCTAGTACCTTTCTAAGAAGCATTTGTAACAAAAAATTTTTTAAAAATAATAATAAGAAAAAAAAAATCCGGTGAACGTCACTGTCTCCACAAATTCTTTCATGCAATTTGACAAAGTAGAAATCCAGTTTATTGCTAAAGTTTGGCTATTAAAACTCATGAACACACCAGCCTCACCAAAACGCTCTAACGCTTCTACTAGATAGTAACAAGATATTGGTGGCTTTTAGATTTATAAAGAATTTCCACTGAAACATTTTTGGATACTCGGCACTTACCACCGTAATTTTTGAAGCCACCACGGTCACCACCACTGCAGAGGAAAAATTGAAGAAATGATTTCTTCCTTAAGTCTCTACGTGCTGAGCCCAAGGCTCAATCTACAGTTAACTGATCACAAGTTGAGAGTTACTGTCTGTCAGCTAAAGCACCACCTCTATGTTCTCCTCACTACTCATTCATGTTCAAAGATTAAATAACATGAAAGTGAATAATCTCCCGGGGTGCTGCATTGAAGAAGTGAAACCCTAAAGAGTATTTTAAACTAACCCATACACCTCGTCATTTCAATATTTTCTCCCATCCCATAAGCCAAAATGACTGCTATTAAAAACTGGGTTTTAAAACAGAAACATTATTTTCATGAAGGTTAATGGGCTTTAATTGTAGATGTAATTGCTACTTGGGAATAATTAGTACTTTAGTACTTTCCTAGAAGTAAAGAAGAGCTAAAGTTAATTAACCTCCATTGTTATGCATTGATATACGAGGGACAAATGAGCAGTATCAGCCATTCTCTGAGAAAGGGTCTGTGGGGACCTACTGTCCTATTAGCACTTGACATTACAGAGAAGGCGTGGGCATGTGAGCTTCAAAAGCAGAGGCCGTGAAGTTTTATTTCATTCATTCTGAAACCTGTGGCACAAAATGTAGACCAAGTTAAGAGATTACACATATCAGTTTTTCAAAGGTTAGAAGGGGACTTTATAAACAGGACATTACACCTCCAATTATGTGCATGAAAATAAACCCTCACTCTTTTCAATGTCAATGTTTGTACTGGTCAGATTTTTCACAACAGCATTTTTAATTGCAGCCATGTTATGAACACAATATAATCAATAGTCAAAGCCTTCAGGAAAAATACAACCACTGGATTTTATTGAAAGTCAATAACCAAGTGTCTCATACTGCCATGGACAACTGCCTGCTAGCCCTCCTTCACATGGAGGACACAGCTGCCACCTGAAAATTAGGCAGATTCACCTCATCCTGATAGTTTTCACACATAGCAGCTAAGATAAAGCCAGGGTAAGTTCAAACCCTGATGTAGAGGGCTATCTCCAGATTTTGGAACTATTGTGCCAGTACAAGTAGCCTCTTCAACAATGCACTTTACAACTAGAAATCACTCCAGGATTTAACTCCATCTACCAACACATCAGAGTCCAAACACAGGACACAAGCATCCCAGGAAAAGGCAATGCAATAAAATTAGGGCATAACTTCTGTAGCACTCTGTATGTTTTCTGTTACAGCAAATGCAGAGTCCTGAACGGGAGGTACTGCTTAATTAACATTTATGAGATAAAAATCTGTCCAAAGCAAGGGACAAAAAAGAAGCAAGGTTTCAATTGGTATTATCAAAACTTAATTTAAAGAGACATTCTTTGAAGGGTGACTGGCATTGTGTGACAGTACACTAAGGAGTATTAGATATTTGGCACAACATACTATCACTTTTACTGGGGCTTGCCCTCAAATACTTTTTTTTCCTGCAGATTTTAAATTGCTTATCCACAGAAAAAAAATCTGAATGCTAAACTGCAGTGTCATCTACTCGTAAGTAATTCATTCTGCTCATTAAAAAGGTAAAATGAATGAATTTTATATGCAACAGAGCTAGCTCTTTATTCAAGGCTGGCTATTTTCAAGGACTGATGATAAAAACACAATGGTGATCATAAAATTTACTATAAATACCTTTCTGCCATCTCCAATTCACTTCAGCTAAAAAAAGAAACTTCATTATGACACAACAATTTTCAGTAAGATGCCTGCTCTTCTAGGATTTTAACTCAGGAATAACAAGAGTGAATACATCAACCAGGGAAATGTTATTAAAGTTTTCCAACTCTAGATTATGGTCCCAGTTCGTCAGGACAGCATTAGCCAGACCATGTATTAATTCTGATTTGAAAGTAAACAGCAGCAGAGACATAAATTAGAAAACCTCAATAATCTAAAACCATACATAAATTAAGTTTGTGATCCAGGATTTTACAGGAAGTGAGGATTTTGCTAAGATGCTGGGGTAAAACCGTGTGCACCATGATTCTGAGAAGTGACAGAGTTGGATATATAAAATATAAAGGAAGATACAGTCAAATGCTTAACTCCTACCTCTGTGATACAGTAATTCTGCACCCTGCACTAATAAATTCAATCCACAATTTTAAATTAGTTCTTTGTGTCTGCAGAAACATGTTTTTGTCCAAGTATGCTTCAGCATGTTACCTTCTGCTTGGGTCTTACATGACCAACCTAACCAAAATCTGCATCAATTCAGTGACAGATGCATTTGATAATAGATTAATGCTTTCCTCCATTTTTAAGTCCTATTTCGTATGTGATTTATAAAGCTGCAGTGTGTTACCCTCTGAGATTGCTGGGGCAAAGCTACCCAAGATCCCCAGGAGGCATGTGGATATGCTTCAGCAAGTGAAGTCAAACCCAGAAACTGGCTGCAAGTAGCTGATGCCACAGGCTCAGATTTATCCCTCACTGAGACCCAAAATTCAAGTCTCAATTTCAGCAACTGAATTAGTTCCTCCAGTATCATCACAGAACATGGAAAATATCACTGCAGTGTTTCACAGTCTTGCACAAATAGATGGGCGACGAGATGGAGTTTGGGGTTTTAACATCCTGTTAGAATCATGAGCAGGTAGCTAAAATTCAGCAAAGCCACCACCAAAGGTAACAAAATAAAAGAGACTGAACTGCACGCAGCCAGAATGTGCGCACGGCACCATTCATAGTGAGAAAAAACTTACTGCTACGAAAGACGTGTCATCAGATGTTCTTTTCTCCTATACTCAGTTAAATATATACCCCTATATCTATTTAAACATCACCTATTTGAGTGTAAATGGAGTTCATCTGAACATTGCTTACTTCAGCTGGGAATAACTCCTTAAATTAAACGCACAGTTACATGGAGAGCTGAACATTAGACACAAGAAATATATTTTAAAAACAGTGATCAAATATTGGCAGAGGTAGCACTAAGAATTACTAAGAATTCTGGAACCAAATTTCAGCCTCCAACACACATCTATGTCTTGTCAAGCACGTGGGAGTTACACATAAGAATGTACTGTTACAAACAAGAAAGGAATGTTTAGTGCACCAATAAAGTCACTGGCAGATGGCTTTTATTTTTTTGCTGCCTATATTTATTGCCTCTGTTCATGTTTTTCCAAAGTCTATATAAGGCTAAGCTCAAGCATATATATTACAAGTCAAAATATTAATTCTGAACACAAACCACATATGTAAAAAAACATTTGCCCTAAGTTGTAGTTTCTTTATATCACAAGCAGCTAATTCCCACTCAAAATAGTTAACATAGCAATTAAGCTCCATCAACATCAAACCTGCAGAAGATGGGGGAGGGAAAGCGAAGTTAGGATTTCTGTGACAAATCCCAACACAATGGTAAATCCTTTTCTAAACTGCATTTAGGTAGTTCCACCAACACAGAGTGTATGAGCAGATTCAAAGGCAAAGCTGCTCCCATTTAATCCCCAGACTCTAAAAGAAGGGCAGTGACACAGGTATGGCTACTCCACTGCCTGAATGACTTTCCCAAGATGAAAGAAAACAAACCTGCTTTGCATTGCTACTGTATTTCCCACCTACACGCTCAGCCAAAACAATTCGGTCCCACAACCACAATGAGCAATTAATTCCTCATCTTTCAGATGAGGACTCTAACAAAAAGGTGACTTATTCTACAAGGAAACTTGGAATAACTTAAACTCTGCATTCTCCAGACCTGGTGCAGCTGCTTTCTAATCAAAAGAGCTCAAAGATGAGACTCTTCTGTAATGGGTTTTTAAAAAAAAGGAAAAGATTTTGCTTCTTAGCCAAAATACAAATTAGTGAGATCATAAATTTTTCAAGCTTCAAAATGAAAGGGTGGAAGAATTCTACTAAAATCCCAAAAGACTTAATTCATGACCATTAAAAAAAAAATCTGAAGAATAATTTTGAAAACCCGAAGTTACCAAGATTAAAAAGGGAACATCTGACACAAGATCATTGTTCTCCATCACAACAACATCAGATAGGGAACGTGAACAGTAATTTCTCATAAGATATTTTCTTCCCAGTGCTGCATGGCTTTGCACAGGCACAAAAGACAAATGAGTGTCTGAAAAGACAAATGAGTGCTGAAAGCATTTATTACAGCACGTATTCGAGTCATTCTAGTTTTCAGAATAACGATTCACACCTTAACAACTACATTTTGAAGTACTTTTATAAAGGTGATTCAACGAAATGAAGGCTCTCCAAATTTCAAAATGATTATTTGATTTTGCCCCAAGTATTCCAGGATAATTATTTTCGGTATTTGCAGACTGCTCAGAGAGGTCTTGCATGCAGGGTAAGTTTATACAGGCAAATGCAACTGGCAAAAATCCTGCAGGAGAATTGATGCTGCAGCCAAAGTATCACACGTACAGGACAGCAGCAAGTCAGGGATGAGGGCTGTAGACAGGATGCACTGATGGCCCAGCACTCCAGAGTAAGTTAGACAATACAGCTGTAAGCACACCAACGACTGGGCAGATGAACAAGAGCTGCAACAAGTTCTCCCAGCTTTAAATGCCAGTCAAGACAAAATTTTTATTACTAGCTAAGACAGAAGAGATTAATTCGCTATGATCTCAAGTTAGCTATTGATTTTTTTTGTAATGTCAAGGAACAATACATTTTTTGTGTTGCTAGAACTCATTTACACTTTATTTTCCAATGACTATAAAAATCAAAACCTACATTATTACAGCAGTACAAATATCTATGTAGACAAAATTTTTAGGTATTATCTCCTGATGGCTATGGAATTTCCACAATTTAATGCTAATCATTAAAATGTGATCAAAGTAAAAAATTGAAAATTGTAACTAGTTACCGGAAACAGACCTGACACTGCTACACAAGCTGCTTTTGAGGGGGAAGAAACCCAAGGAAACAAAACCAAAAAACTACCCTGAAACCCCACATCTTCACAGGACTAAATGTGATTTCTTACCTTATTAGAAGTTATTTTCCCCTTGATTATACAGTCTGTTATTTAACCTTTTACACTTTTCTAATAAGCATGACCTTGGTAAAAATGTATGTCATGTCAGAAGCAGAATCCTCCATCATAATTATGCAGAAAGACTGAATGGACATGTATGACACTGCAGTTTCAGAAAAATTTCACTGCAAACAGCATTAAAGGCTGCATCACTTCACAGAAGCAGACAGACTTCCTAATAAATGCTTTCCTAAATTCTTTTGCTGTATTTTCCCCCACTTCTCCATTCACCTCCACTCTTTTCCTTCTTTTGGCTTTCAAGACCACTGAAGTATTACTATCTACATGGATACGTGAACAAAATTGTTCTTACATTTTGGAGAAATATGGGAAGAGGCTTTATTTTCACAGACATTAATTTATCTTGCAAAGACAGAAGTTTGTTTCAAAGTGATAAAATCTACCAAAAGTACTTTCTTTTTTTTTTTGAAGCTCACATTCATTCCTCTTATTGGAAAGGGCTCAGCTAGAAACAATTTTTTAAAAACCCAGATGTTATCATAGGAATATGGAAAACCTTCATCCACACAGAGAAGCTAATTTTAAAAATCGTTCAGTTTTAACTGAAAATTAACTTAGAAATTACTTTGCTAGCTAAGTTTATATTATATATAACCCCAGTAAACTTTAACATAAAGTAACTATTAATGTTTTTGTAATTGTGCTAGCACACCTAATTAAGAGAGAAAGGGTCTACCTACATCATCAAAACAGCAAGCCATGAAGTACAATTTGGGAGCATCTTAGGAGCAGGCAAACTTTAAATATGGTTTAAAAATGAATAAAAAGTAACCAAGTCTTAACACACTCTTGGATTATTTTATTTAAATTAGATCAGTTGAAGCAAACAGCATTGTATAATTAGAGTTCTTCGTTAAGAGTTCTTCACCTGCAGTTCTAGCAAGAACCCAGAACCGTGCAGCCTATTAAAGGGTAAGTGGTGTTGACAAGCAACACTTCAAAGCTCACTGGAAGCTTCCACATTCTTACTTTGCATCAATGAGCACAAAAATACACCTCCAACCATTCCACAAGGGTAGCCAGTTCTGATAGTTTATTAAGAAATAATAATGCCATCTGGCCTAATTCAAGAGGAATTTAAAGCAAAGGTCCCAGTCTTTCAGACCTATGCATGAAATCATCTGCAAGCACAGAATTAAATATGTGCATGAATTTTCTTGTCAGGAACCTAATTTTCTTGTCAGGGCCTAAGGCAACAGCAGAAGGGGAAACAGTATTGTTAATATTTAAAATCTGCCCAAAATAAATGTGTTCAGACTGACGGCTAAACCAATAATAAAAACTGTACTTTAATGGGAGATCAAAATTGCAAATAAACCCAGTAAAGAACAAGTAATATTATTCCTAAATTACTCAATTATTTACAAAGCAGAAACATAATTAGCCAACCTTAGAGGAATGATTTGCCACTGTAAAGTCAAAATAATTCCCTGCTAAAAAATTAGCTACCTTAGCTATAAATTTTATAAAACTTTCTCAATCCCTGGCTGTTCGTTTTCTTGTCATTGAAAACAATTTTTTACAGGTTTTAAAATATCTTGTTTTAAGGGACAGGCTCAGGTGGTTTTTACATTACAACTCATGTAAATAAAATGCTGCTATCTGTCCTAACAAGCAAACACTTGGTCTCAGTTTATCTGAATCTAAAAGCCTTTCTCAAGCAAAATGCATTTCTGTGCAGTGCAGAAAGGTTTAATTTTAGAAATCTTCCATTTTTGGAAATCTAAATCTGAATCACATTAGAAACAGACATATAGTAAATGAAAAACTGCTAAATAATAAAAAACAAGGGTAAGGAACTGCAGGCACTGGAATGAGATCACTTACCTGTATCCAGACATATGACCTCTTCCATCCATGTCATATCCCCCTCTACCTCCTCCCTGTGACCCGCCATATCCTCTATTATCTTCTCCATACCTACTCTTTTCACGACGATCATCTGGAGGGATGAGTAAAACAAAACAAAGCATGAGTAAATTGTAGTGAAAACTGCAGTGCAGTGAAAATTCTCACCCTGCCATTTTTTCCCCCACTCAAGTCTGACATTTAAATCTGGAAAGCATCAATTCCTAAATCTCTCTTATATTACCTATATCCTATGTAATGGAGAAAAGTTTGATTCTGTTCCAGTTATCTCCCCAGGCTTCCAGAGCCACAAAGTATCTCAGAATGTAAATTCTCTGCACTTTAATCACACTCAATTTTCCAAACATTAAACACATATTGTCTAAAATACACTTTTCATTCTACTGTTTAAGGCCAGGCTGGATGAGGCTCTGAGTAACCTGGTCTAGTGGAAGGTGTCCCTGCTGATGGCAGAGGGGTTGGAACTGGATGAGCTTTAAGGTCCCTTCCAATCCAAACCATTCTATGATTCTATACTTCCATATAGGCTTCCCAGTTTGCAAAAGACATCACTGAAGACAGAACAGGGATAAAGAGTGCAGGCTGTGCTGCTTCTGTGAAGTTACTGGATAATAAAAAAATAAAGTCTATCTTGCACTTCTCATATCCTTCCATCTCACAATTCACCTACACAGCGTAAAGCTGGAATGTGAAGTGCAAAAGCTCTTCCTGATTGATCAAGACATGTCATCCTCATGCAAGGAAGAGGGTTCAAAAGAGCTTAGGAAAAAAATTCCATATAGAATTTGCAGAACTCCAGGAGATGGGACTCTGCAAGGCTGTCTCCAACAAATGCAACTGCAGTAATTTTGGGGATGAAACAATTTTTCATCTCTGCATAATGTTCTGAAAGTCTTAACAAATAAAACATTCCCCAAGGACATCAACATGGAAAAAAAGCTTTAACTATTCATCAAATCAACCGTCCATGGAAGGAAATCTAACTATTTCGCAGTGCTTCTGCTCAATTTTCTTAGCCAATATTGAATTCAACCTGTGAATTTTACCTTGGCTGTTGTGGCTATAGCTTCCCTTCTGAGACTGGTAGGACTGCTGAGAATGGCCATATGAGCTTTGGTGCTGGTTATAGCCTGACTTTTGGTCATACGAGCTCTGGTGGCCATAGCCCGACTGCTGGTCATATGAGCCCTGGTGGCCATAGCCCGACTGCTGGTCATATGAGCTTGACTGCTGGTCATAAGAGTCTTGGTTTTGTCCATAGCTTGACTGCTGATCATAAGAGCTTTGGTGCTGACCATAGTTTGACTTTTGTTCATAAGAGCCTCTTCCACTTAAAATAAACAGAATTTGTATTAATAGCTAAATGTTCACAGAATAGAAAGCAAAACAATGGCTGAAAACTTATGACATTGCTACAATTTCCTAGTCCCAGTTACCTCCCAGTCGTTACTGGCATATGGATACAAAAATACTCTGTTTCCTCTCTGCTGGGATATATCTGACTTCCAATAAAAGCAAGGCAAAAAACTGTGTTACCATTGCTTTCAAGACATCCTCAGTTCCCACTGTAAATGTCACTCAAGAGCATCACTCCCTTTACATATTCCAGTACAACACTTGCCTTCTCCCCTCTCCCCAGCAGCATGACAACGGCTGATTCCCACGACCCAATAATCACCAAATCTTTCTCTACGGAACTGCAGGGACGACACTGCCACCATTTAAAAAAATAAAATAAAATAAAATCCATACCACACAAAGTTTTGCTCTCACTGACTTTTTGCTCTCACTGAATTGCAATCTATCTTTTTTTTCCTGGGCATTCTACCATTTGGCCATTAAGTTTTCTAACTCTTATCACATTCCCTAACATACTTGCAGTTCTTCCCACTTTAATGCCATCTACATACACTATCCCACCAACTTTCATCAGAAACAATGATCAATATCACACCTAAGATACTCCAACTCTATGCAGCTATACATTCTAAGAAGGAGTTGTATCTTCTGACTAATCACTTTCTAGCAACCACAAGGATATATCTCACCCACACCATATTTTCCAAGGCTATTTCAGCATCCAAGGTAGAAACAAAAGCATTTTGAAAATCTAGATATACAAGAGAACTATTGTTCCAGTTGGGTCACCCTTTCATAGCAAGACACTATATAGGTTTATGAGAAATAAATTGCACCCAGGAAACACTGGTTGTTACTCCTACTGTTGTTTTGTTCCTGGGTACTTAGTTGCAGCTTAACTGTATTATTTTTCCAGTAACTGAAATTCATCACCAACCTCTGTCACCCTTTCTTCTCTTCCTCCTCTCTGCTTCCACCCTTGTTCAAAAGATGAGGCACTACATTTGCCACTCTAGTCCTTGGCAATCTCACTTGCTAACAAAAATGGCTCAGAAAAACAAACAAACAAAAAATCTAAAAGCCTCCAGAAAGTTTCCACCGGCTTCTCAAAGCACTCTAAGATGAAGCCCATCATGTCCAACCAATCTCAAAATATCCCATCCATGTAAATATCATCTAATCTGCTCTCTCCCAGTTCTCTAATATCTCCTAGATCTTAGTTTTACCATAACTAATCCCAGTGGCAAAGAGATTATGAAGATTTTTGTTAATATCTTCACTTCAAGAATGTCAGCTCCACTTTAGCCTTTGCACCATCACCAAGGAAGAAAGCATCGTTGAGAGCATCCACAGTTTGCTGGTTTTCCTTCCTTCTCTCCCTTAGGATGTAAAAGCTACAATTTTGTGGCTATCCTCTTCAAAGCTGCTGTAATTTAATTTCTCAGTTTCTCATTACTTGTTACAAGCACACATTGAAAAGTTTCCCTCCAATGTCTTTTCTAAATTTTCTTGGTCAAACCCTACTTGCTGGATAATCTATGCCCTGCTGCATTTTTTTCCCCCACTGGATGTCTACAGAGTTAAAAACTACATTATTGCCTAGTCATAGGGAGTCCATAGCTCCCATATGAGAGCTATTGTACAGCTCTAATAAACACTCAGGAAACAAAGCAAAGCAAACAAAACTCAACCATGTCCCTGACTTCTTTTGAGATGCAAAAGACACTCTGAGTGACAGCACCTACTGCTGACAGATTAAGACCTTGCTTGTTTATATCGAGAGAGTTTGTAGTAATAGCTACAGAAACAGAAGCCAAGTACAGGTTTGCTGAAGCCCAGATTGTTTTATCAGCTTGCAAAAAAACCCCACAAAAAAATATCTGGACCTTGGACATAAGAATGAAGTTTAGTACATGACAGTGTATTTTAAAGAGGTCACATGATCCTCAATAAAGATCTAATGCAAGCAGTAATCTTGGGGTGTATGCATGAAGCTTGTAAATTAGATAATGAAGTGGCTTTGTAAGTCACTACAGGAAGTTGGGTTGTATTTTCCAATATGCTTTAAAACTTGCATCATTATACTCCTAACACCAATTTGAGTACAAAATCACAGAACAAATAAAATACATTTGTAACAGCATGAAGTACTGACTCACAGTGCAGTCTGCACACACACATTTAAGTTACTGATAAGGATACAAAACCATGGTGCTTTGAGAATCCCACATAGATGGAAAAAGAAAGATATTTCTTAAAATGGCATTTCTGAATCCTTTCCTCTTCTTTCACCACAGAATGACATCCTAAGTCAGATAAGAAGCCTACAAATCCAAGAACAAGCAAGAATTTCCTTGCTAACAGCTTATTTGAAGTTAAAGAGTACTGTAAGTTTATACAAAAGAATGTGACTGGAGAGGTACTCAATCTATCTTTTTCTTAATCAAAATATTCTCTACCAAGTCCATTCTTTATTGCAGTCACTATCCAAAGACTTCTAAATTTTATCTCCCTGTATAGCCTGACTTCAAAACAACTGCATCCATCCTTTGATAAAGAAATATTCTTCCCTTACCTCCTGTTCTTTCAGGCATTAAAAATGTCTTAAGAATGTGGATTTTCAGATATTTGTCCTTTTTTTAGCAAAGACAGCAGGAAAACTGTTACAGCTCTAGCTATGAATTTATAACTACTAGACAGTACTTTAAATAGACACTGTTAATCTCAGCTTCCTTACCCTCTAGACGATCCTTTCTGCTGCCCCTGACTGCCATAAGACTGCTGGTTGTATGAGCTCTGATTCTGATTTTCATAACTGGATTCATCATCATATCCCTGGGAATCTTGTCCATAACCTGGAAATGGAGGAAGAAAATTTTAGTAAATATTCACTTTTTAATTGCTGCCAATGAATGTAACAAGCTAGCCAAACCTGTTTGATTTTGTCCATAGTTCCCATGATAACTTCCATAGTTCTGTCCATAGGAGGAACTGTCTCCACTCTGCCCATAACCAGAATATCCCTGTAATTTAAAGGATGTATTCAAGTGAGCGTAACTTCCACAGCAATGACACAGTAATGACAGTTTTCCTTCACTAGACACGATTGCAAACATCAAGCACAGCTGAGAATGGACTTCTTCCCAGCCCAGATATATATATATACACATCCAGGAACAATAATTTTCACTCAAGGAACATCTGTGTTGAAAGACACAATGTTTTTTTCAACTTACCTGTCCTTGTCCATAATTCTGACTGCCCTGATTGCCATAGGAGGAATAGCTGTAAGAGAAAAATGCATTCAATAAACACTTACAGTGCCTTCCACGTGGGCTGGAAAGTATTTTTGGTGTTATTTTAAGTTTCTTTTCATTCCACAATGGGTGTTCAATCCGAGTACTGTAGTTGTAGGCAGATTAGAACCACATCAATAAACATTATAATGATTATCACAGTTGACTGTCAGAAGCCAGAAGAGTTTATTTTAATTTCTGCTGTGTTTCAAGCATAAATTTAAAGTACATGAAAGTTGGGCTTACTGCAATTTGACATGTTCTTCAGAACCACAGAAAACTTGGTTGAACAAAACCAAAGCATTTTAAGTTTTTCAGTATATTCTTACAAAGTTAATTTTATTTTCATCAATTCCTGTCAATTTGGTATTTATTGGACTATTCAATATCATCATCACCATCAAAAACCACGCTAGCTTTAGATTGTACTTACTCTTTATTCTGCCACTTTAAGGCTTCATGAACTTGACAGGAGAACCATGTGCTGAAACTCCCATCATACTCAGGTATAAACTCAAACTCACACAGTGCTATATGTGTAGAACTTGGTGACTTTCATTAGCACAGTCAACATTAGCCGTGATTTTCATACTTCCATAAAGAACACTTTTATTTCACTGATTAAAATACCTCCCTCCCAAACCTGCAGCTGTTTTATGAACTGGCTTTTAAATGTCACAATTACAAACAGTTATCAGCAGGTTTTAACACAACGTTCCCCCCAACAGGAAAATAAAACGGAATAATACAATTTTATATCTATATGGCCTGTCATCTTTATACCTGTATAACTTTTGGCTAAAATCTCAGTGAGCTGCTTAAGGCACTCATATGAAAAATATTTCTCTATATTCTTGCCATTTCAAAATTCTTACTATTAAAAGATGTCATCCCAATTTAAACCTGCTTATTGTTTTCCCTTCAGGAATATAGTTGTTTTCCTTTTTTATAAGACATCTTAATAAAGGCCCAGAGCAGTAAGCTTTCTGCACCTGTAACTCCAAAAACTTATGAACACTGTAACATGCCCAAAAAATTCAAACATAATGCTGGGAATCCTAAATGGCCTTTTAATTTGCAGATTTAATTGCTAACAGCAAAAAAACCCACACATACCTCTGCTGGCCCCCAGACTGACTGTAACTTCCAGAATCTAGAAAAAGAAGCAAGTCATGTTGAGAATTTCCAATTGACATTTTATTCCTCTACTCATAATAAGAGGAAAAAAATTGGGGAGAGGGAGAAAGGTTCAAGTACGTCAGATAACGCAGCTGCTTTCCCTGCAGAATGAGGCAGTTTCCTCTTTATTAACAAAAAAGAAAAGGCACAGAGTACAGAGGACATGACACAGGCACGGGCACTTTGAACTTTCTCTCTGCAGGATCTGAATTCCACTGTCAAAGCACCTCTTCCAACATTTGGGACTGCAGAAGCCTCTCTAGTGGCAATCGAATGCAGTGCCATCATCAATGAACAGAATTAACTCAGCAGCAGCTGAATTAATGAAGCAAAGCTAAGGAGGTTGGACCTACTGATCCCCTGTGTAGGACGCCCTAAGAAAGCTCTGCCCATCAAAGGGCACAGACACAGGCAGGATGTGGAGCTGTAAAATCAGGGATGGAAGAACCAGGACATATCCCTGCTCTCATTTTGCAAAAGGAGAAGTGTTATTGATAGCTCAAACCATGAATGAATGCATTTACACAGCACAAGTGTCCAGGCAGATATTATGAATATTACTTCCAAGTAATGTAAACATCAGTTATCAAGGTAATTCATTTTTTAAATACATTGGAAGAATGTGGATTTCAAAATGTTACCTCAAGTTTTAAAAAAAAAAAATTAAATCACTAAAATGGATTGAGTTGTATTTAAAAGAGAGCATTTAATTTTTAAAAGCTATCAACATTATGAAAACCCCTGTTACCTGCTAGTTGGAATTGAATTCATAAATAGAGTGATTTGTCTTTACTCATTTAGCTTATTACATTATTTGTTAATTGCACAATGATGGTTACCTTGTCAACTGCAAATTTTTATGTGTTAAAAACTATTATAGAAAGGAAAATACATGTTCCTACTGGTTTATTTTCCCAAGGCAGCTGTAACAGATGCAGACACACAGAACACACGTGCATTGCTCCATTAACCTCAGCCCCTTCAGAATTCAGGTTGTCACGAGCACATTTCACCTCCTCAGAGATACCCACACACCCCAAGCTGCTCTACACCCCACCAACCTCTTCACTACACGGACTCTGCTGACCTCACTTTCTATGCAGGAGCCTCAATTCCTCTTGACATTTTTGCTTGAAATTCCCACCTTCTTGTCAAAACTCAAACACCTCCTTCCTTTCTCTACCAGCCTCAGCAGTACTGTCACTCACTCTGGATAAGAGCCCTGCAATTTTCCTGTTCCTTTCAAATCACTTCAAGAATTGGTACAAATATTGTGGTGCTGTGGTCTAATAAAAACCATCAGGAACTTCTCAGTTTTCATCCCTGACTTCAGTCTTTCCCCCACGCTCTCTCTCTCTCTCTCTCTAACTTCTACACCCAGAGCTGACTAAAAAGCTGCCAGCGAGAGTTAATTACAAAGCAGAGTAAAAGTCATAAACTATAAACGACTATAATAATTTTCCAATCAAAACACTCATCAAATTGCTGCAAGTCTGTTCATTATACCTCCCTCATCTGATTATAAACCCAGCCCTGCCAGTACTTACACATCTATTTAAACACATGCTGAGGATGTCACCTAAGCTATTCAGACCTGAAGCAGCATTTTTAGTGGTCAAGTGTCTCCTCAAAGCAACACAAAGCATCAAATTTCATATTCTGTAAGAGAAACTTTTACCAAAAGCTGAGATTAAATAATACTTCATTTCACATGTCCTATAAAGCAGTTTCACTCAGATATGAAACATTCTCCTCTTCTTCCTCTGCTACACAAATATTTCATTGCCTTTTCATAATGAAAAGCATTTAAAAAGTACAACTCAAACATGTTTATTGTTTTTAATGAGCTGAAGGTTAATTTTCTTACATTATGTCAACTTAAATTATCAAAAAGATTATTATTAAATAGGTAATAGCATTTTAAAATGTTGGTTTCACTCCAAAATGTATGTGCCATTAATGTTGCTAATTAAAACAAAGAATATTAATGGTTGTATCAGAAAGAATTCTCGAGTAAGGATGTAATTAGCTATAAACAGAAGGACTACATTTAATTCTCCTTAGTTTCTTCTTTATCCACTTCTGCCAAACCACTAAATTTTGGAAAAAGTTTGAAAGCAACCAGATAAGGAGTCTGTAAAAAATGAGTAAGTAAAATCAGAGGAATTTCCCTATTTATACATTTTTATACATCCTTTGCTGGACTGCTTAGTCTACAGACTTCTGATCGATTTATTTTGGTGGGCTCAGTGGGGACAAAAGTCTGTAAGTATTTCAGGTAGTTTATTCTGCAAATTAACAGATAGTTTATTCTGCAAATTCCTGGATACACAGACAATTTTTCTGAATGTTTAAAAAGCCCATGGAAAAATTTCCCATGAATGTAGTGGGGGAGAGCAGACAGCCACCTTGCACTGCTCAGAAAGTGTATTCCTCTTAAGATAGAAAAAATCTGCTGAGAAAATGTGAAAACAAGTTCTCATAGAAAGCAATTCATCTAAAGAAGCAGCATTGTTTCTGTAGCATTCTCAACAAAAATAATCCCATGTTTGGGCATCACCACAGAGTAAAAACAGAGGAGACACTCGCAGGTGCTTGACTGCAAGTACTTGAGGTCTGGGAAGAAAGTGGGGTTAGATTTCTGCTACATTAACTTCCAGATTACTTCATGGTCTGAAGTCATTTTATTGTACCTGCATACATGTTTTCTTTTCATGGCAAAGGGCTGTCCTTGCACTAAAGGACTCCTCTCACATACCTTGTTTTGGTTTTATTCTCCATCATTTATATAGACTAAAATGGCTCAACCCTACCATGGCTCACTCCACAAAGCACTTACAGCCCTTAAATTCCTTCTCCCGTTCTGGGGTACACTATCTATCCACGACTTCACAGGGCCATCACTGCTGGTGGCATGGAAACATTTCCACCTCAGACGAGATGAAGAAACAGCAACACAACGTGCTCACAGGAGCCCAGGAGAAGCTGGTCTGTGTCAAGTCATCGGGGACAGCAGATTTACTGTCTCTGTACTCAACCAAAGGCCGTTTGTTAGGAAAAGAATTATAGCCAGTGCATTTTTAAGCCCACAGCAGGGAGGCTGTGAAGCTACCCCCTTCCCTATGCTGGCACCTTTGGGACACGGGGGCTGCTAGAGTAGAATGAGAAGTAGATGCAGCAGATACTGGGACACAAAGGTGGGTCCAGTGCTGGGTGGCAGGGAGGGCATGTCCCCTGCTAAGGGGGGGAGCATGACCCAAAGGAAGGGGCATTTGCATTCCATGGGGGGTGTTAACCCAAAGGGGGAGCACACAAACCATGCTGTGGGCAGTGGCACAACCGAAAGGTGGGACTGCATCTCACACCAGGGTGTGTGGGGGAGGACACACATATAACCAGAGTGTGGCCCACACAGGGGAATGGCCATGGACCAAAATGGTGGGCTTACACCTCACACCAGGGGCGGAACATGGCCCAAATG
>NW_010340437.1:0-5095 GCF_000700745.2 Antrostomus carolinensis
TCCAACCCAAACCATTCTATGATCTTTTCTTCTGTATTGAAATTCTGTAAAATAGAAGAAAGATGGCCTGATATGGTATGTTGAAGGTAATGCTCTATTGAAAACCCAAAGGTTCAAATACATAACTAAGGAGAAAATACATCATTTTAATCTAATGGTTGTGTAAATTTTACATTTCATGAAAATATCATCATTCTCTGCTAAACTCATCAGAGAACTGAATGTTTGTTTCTCAATCTGATTCTGCTTCCTAATTCTGTTCTTCATGTTATGTGGGAGAGATCTAAAGACAGTGGAAATCAAGGGAAGTATTTTTTGTTCAGCTGTTTGGGCTGAACATTGTAAAAATCAATATAAATCTAACTCCTATCTTCATTGCTCTGTGACTTTGGCTAACAGCTGATAGGCAGAGTCACTATCCCTTATCCCTTATTAATAAGGGATAAGGTTGCCCAAGGAAATTGTGGCTGCTCCTCCCTGGAAGTGTTCAAGGCCAGGCTGGATGAGGCTTGGAGCAACCTGGTCTAGTGGAAGGTGTCCCTGCTGATGGCAGGGGGGTTGGAACTGGATGAACTTTAAGGTCCCTTCCAATCCTAACCATTCTATGATTAATTTCTTTCTACTCAGTGCTTTCTAAGGTGATCTGCAGAAGCATATATCCATGAACACGTGTGTTGGTGAAGCTTCTAGAGCTGCTGAAGTACAGAAGCTCTCTTCTTGACTCAGCAGACCAGTCTTTCTGTTCTTGTCCTATGGTGAAAATACTTCGTTTTCTTCAGTGTCTAAGCTTTCTCACACTTCCCTTTGTGCTTTTTAATGCTCCCAGTTGCAATTATTCCATGACTTCTGATACTGAAGTATTAAAATTTCTTTTTCATAGTATTTTTAGTATCAGAAGCACCTAAAAGATTGTGGTAAAAAATATGACCATCTAGTTTATTATATACAACAAACACTACAAATAGCTATGTGTCAGAGCCAGTATCCTTTAGCTCAGCATTTACAAAGTTTGGAGGTACAGCAAGTGCCTGGCTTGGGAAATGAGATTGAATGTCTCTTCTGTGTTCTAGATTGTCAACTTTGATTTTGAATACTAACATCACTGTCTATAAGGAACGCAGAGAAATCCAAATGCAGCTGGAGGAGAACATACCAAATGCTCACGTCGGTTTGAATAGTCTGAAATTATATTTTTCAAAGTGTAAAGCAGACCTATTATTTTTCAAAAGAGGCTAGTTTTATGTCAGCTAAAGTAGTTGAAATATCATTAATAATAGCTTATCTGTAACTTGCTGCTCTTCAGAGTATGTGTGAAAGGAGGAGAGGTGCTATTTTGAATAATGGTTTAGAGTGAGTTTTTACCAGATGATAAAACTAAAAGAGGAAGAGGGAAGTAATTAGCTTTATTTTCGTAAAGAGATTGATATTTATACAGCTGATGTGATATTTTCAGACTCATAAAAAGCAGGAGCTCAGTCTTACAGATATTGTAGAGACCTTCGCTCATCCAACTGTTCAGCATTTGCCTTTCCAAGAGGTTTCTGTCAGGGGTGTAGCCTCTATCCAGTAATTAAGCGACTGCTGCTATTGTTCATGTGAGTATTCTTTAGCAATACAGCCAGTTATCTTGTTTGCATTTTCCTTTTTCAGATGCATATTCAGCTGAGGTTTTAGGAGTTTTGGTTGTTTGGGGTTTTTTGTTGTTGGGTTTTTTTTTTTTCCACCAAACCTCTTCCTTGATTAGTATGCAGAAGTATATTTTGTCATGCCTTCTTTCTGGGTCACAACTCATGGCTTAGCAGATAAGTGTGTTTTCTGTCTAGTGGTCCAGATACTTAAACCCACCTAATCTCCATTTATATCCTCTAGTGATTCTCTGCAGTTGGAAAAAATACTTTTTTGCAGTTATTTTTCTTACTTGTGACCTCAGATTTTGCTTTTCATGCAAACTTTTCTTGCTAGTGTCCTATCCTGATACTCTTTACTAGTTTGACATTGCTACTTAATAGCTAAATTATCTTGAAAGCTTAATACATTTTATACTAGTTGTGGTGAAATAAAAAGCAAAAAAGGGAAAAATACACCACTCTGAAATTTTCTAAAATGCATTTTAACATTAATTTGCCTTTTCTCATGTTTGTAAGACAGGTAGAGTTGGATGTGTTTTTTTTGAATGTTGTAGTACAGTTCTACTATAGAAGGAAATATTTGTGGATTTATTCAGTGTGCACAGGAGCTCTGTCCTGTTTAACTCTGGCATCAGGAATCTAGTCTTAATTAATCTTTTACAGGGTTTTTACTGCAGTCTCTGAAATAGATCTGGACTTACAAGTGTGTAGCGAGAGTAAAACTAGTCTCTGGTTTTGGAGCCTGTAAACCAGTGGGAAATTTGAATGAATGAGCAACTTGTAGATTTGTCTCTCTGCTTAAAGCTAAAATTGTACAGAAGGTCTCCTGAGCTTCCTGCCTGTAGCTTTTGACCAGTGTGAGTGTCCTTTCCGAGAAGAAAGTGAGTGTTGATTCCTCTTGAAGAAGAAAATGAACAGGACACATTTACCTTTCCTACAATCCTGTTGGCTGTTGTCACGTCATCTGTCTCATCTCTCCATCTGCATCTCATTCATTAAGATAATCTTTTGCCACACTGACTGATGCAGATTATGTCAGAACACCACAAGATTCCTCCAGTACATAAATCTTTGTTGGTCTCTTCTGATTCGTTTGAGAACTACCAAAACAGTAAAACCACAAGAATCAGTTCTTGTGGTTTTTTTTCCAGGCGTATCCTGGAATTCATCTGGACTTGTGGTGCCACCAGTGATTTATTGATTTGGAACTATCCCCAGATCTTATTTTAACTTGCATAAAATTCTTCTCTGGGTAATGACTAATATCTATTCTATCATAGATTTTTGTCTTCTTATAACACTTGTAAGTTCATTACGAATGTAGATTGTGTATTGGATTTTTCTCATTCTGTGTAAATGTTGTAAGTGAGGAAGAGCCACTTGACTCTTATCCAGTTGTCTTTTAATATCCAGATAATTCTTTTTCAAGCTGCCAAAGCTTGTACATGCTGAGGTATCATACATCTCAGCTGTTCATCAGGTGTTCTCTGCTTAGAATTCTGGCCTATATTTTCTTCTGGAAAGAACATGTTCCTCCATGTAGTCAAGGAAGTTTAATCCTGAAAAAGAATTACTACAAGAAATTGCACAGAAGGACATTTTATTTTATTTAGTTGTAGCACAGGTAAGAGCTTTCACTAAGGACTGCAGTGTCATTGCAGAGTTGTTTCTGACTGATGGCAGCTGGAGAAACCATAACACCACCTCATGGACTAGATATTTGTGTTGTACACTTTATAACCTGTCAGCATAATGTAAATCACTAATAATTTGTTTGGTCATTCTACAGAGAACCTATAACTCACACATAACAAACTTTTATAATTAATCTCTTCTGTTTGTCTGTTACATTCTGGTATTTTCTGGTTGAGGCTGCCATTCTTACTATTATTATGACATATTTATTTCTTTATCTGGCCAGACAAGGACGGTGGTTTTTTGTTTTTTTTTTTTTTCCTTGATACCAGACATAGCCTGTTTTGAAAAGAAGTTCTTGTAAATGGAACAAGCTTTTACCCAATAAACTTGTCCTTGGGATCAATCTCAGTTTGTCCTTCCAGCAGAGTAACATAGCCTAGAACATGGCTTTGCAAGCTAACCCTGAAATCCTGCCAGGTTGTACTCACATGTGCATTTGTGTTAACAACGATTTGTTTTCCCTCTTCTTTACTCACAATAAAAACCCAATTAATATTTTGCCACCAGAGTAATTAGAAGCTGAGTCAGAAATGCTTTATATACGTGTTCATAACTGCTTTCTTCCTTTCCTACTCCTTCTTTGCCAACAGCTGTCTATGAAGTTTGTGCTGCCCTTTCCCTTATTTGATATTCTATTCTAGTACGTGTACAATTAAATTCAGTTTTTATAGTAAACCTTTTGTATAAAAAGTAAGCATTTACTTTTGCTACTGCATAATTTTGCACAGAGGTTTTATGGTCAGGGACTGTGCATTCTATTAGCATATATTTGCTTCTACATTAGAAAAAAAAATCCCCCTGTGGGGAAAAAAAAAACAAACCTTAATTTGTTTGTAAGCATTTTTGTAGAAGATGTCACTATGCTGTACTATTAGTGCCCAATCTCCTGCTTTACATTAGTTACCTCAGTGTTTCAATTGTCATTACCTAGAAATTGTAGCCTTCTAATAACAATAAGTAGTGCTTATATTCTGGGCTTTTTATAATTTTCTGTTATGTTCTCCAGGTTCACAATAGAACAGGAAATTGATCTGAAAGATGTCTGGAGAGGTCTCGGAATTACAGAGCTGTTCAGCAGTAGTGCTGACCTCACTGCCATGTCTGGTAAGAGGTGTTGTCTCACAAGGTGTATGAGGCCTAAAATCACCTAAAGATAACCAACAGACTCTTCAAAGAGGTTTTATATGGGGAGGGGAAAACCTGCTGGCAATGTTTTGATCCTTTGGGATTTTTGCATAATGTAAGAGTGTGCTCACTGTAGAAGTATTTGGGGCAGGGGAGAAATCCATCAGGGTCTACGTGTGGGGGTCAGGGATTTTTGACCTGGGAAGGTTCACTCCAGGTATTTAAGAATTGGATCTCATTAGGAATGTGGAGAAAGAGGGAAAGTGTATGCAAGAGGCAGATCTACATATGGCTTCGGTGCCTTGATGGCTAATGGGTTTTGCACAACAAGAGAGTTGTCATCTTTTATCTCCAGAGGCTGTTTGTTCACAGCATTAAGGGTGTTAGGCTGTTGTACAATTAGTCATCTCCCAAGATACCTGCTGTATAGAAGCAAAACAAGAAAGAAAGAGTTCTGAGATGAAAGCAATTTAGTCACATGTGCTGCTTGCCTATATCAATACTTTGTCAACACTATTTTCAGAAATTGAAATAACCAATACATTTAGAAATTAAGGTGAAAACAGAATCACAGGATGGCCAGGGTTAGAAGGGACCTCAGGAGATCATCTAGTCCAACCCCCTGCCAAAGTAGGTTCCCTACA
>NW_010340437.1:5109-9855 GCF_000700745.2 Antrostomus carolinensis
CTACACCAGAAAAAAAACCAAAACAAAACACAGAGATATTTATGCTTTTAATATCTCCTAAAAGGAATTGACATGGTGTAAAAGGCAGTTAAGTCATCTTTGCCTGGGAAGTTGTTTTGCTTTTGCATAACAAAAGTAGCCACACAAGCAGTGTATTGAGCATGGTCTGAATTTTGACAATCCCAGTTGTTCTCTATATAGAAGCATGGACCAGTGTGAGATTGTTGTCACCATTCTTGTAATTTATGCTTCTGTACCGCTCCCTGGATGGGTTTCTGCTCTATGGGTTACTGCTTAATGTCCTGTTTTTGGGGTTTGTTTTTTTTTAGTGTCCACATAATCAGCCAGCTAGATCTTTAGCTGATGGGAAATAACTGTTCTTAATTGTTTCACAAGCAATCACACTTGTGTGGCTTCTTCAAAATAGCAGTAATGAAGGCAAACCTGCCTCTCTAATTTACAGCAGCAATAGTTTGTGCTTTTCATATCCTTTTCACTTTTGCCAAGTTTTACTATTGTTTCTAGTGTATCATGTAGCTTATTCCACTGTTCTGCTGCTTTCACTTTTCTAGTGAAATTGTGTTAGAGAATGTGAAAAGAATTTGAATAAATGAAAAATCCTTCCTTAAAAAAAAACCCAAAGCATTTTTCTAAAAAAAATCCACAAAAACCCCTCAATTTCTCTGCCACCCCAAAGAAAAGTAAGCTTTCCAATAGCTTCTGGTCTATGTATAGAAAAATGTTTAGTTGAGAAAAAATACTAAGGAGAATGGAAAATACACAGGGGAGACTGAACCACAAAGGCAGTGCTTGGCTATTATTTCATGTAAAAATCACCTATATGTCAGGGACTAATTCCGTAGCTGAGAGGTTAACAGCGAGATTAGAACTTGCTTGTGTTTTAATCCATGTGACTAATGACTTATTTCTAGTTTTATATTTTTGTCAATTGTACTGTAAAAAAATCAAAATACCATGTTTTGCATGACTGAATTAACTCCTGCCATTTAAAGATTAGCTTGTTTATTAAGTAATAAAAGCACGAGCTGTGTATTGAGAGAATTCATGACTTTTACTGTAACATTCTTGCTTTTCACTTCAAAGGGCATGTGCCACCAGGTGTTGAAAAGGTCATTCGTAAATTAAAGAATAAGAAAATAGTTTTTAAGTAAAATCTTTAATGAAAACCCTGCTGTTGATGCTATGGAGATGAGATTTTATGTAATTAAAATACAGAATATGTTTCCTATTTCTAATTTTCACAATGTAAAATGAGGAGGGAGGAGGAAGGGAGGGGTGAAAAAATGAAGGAAAACATTCAAAACTTGCTTTTGCCAGTACCTGAATAGTACGTCAGGTAACAGGGAAGTCGAAGCAAGAAGTTTACATGCATCTCAGTATCAGCCCTCTGGAAAATTTGGCACATCATGAAACCTTAAATGCAGTTAAATGCAGTTATTTGAACAAAATGTTTGTCTGGACGCTTTTAATTTAGGAAGATACAAATCATAAAAGAAATCTAAGGAGATTTTTGAGAAATTCTATCACATTTAAAAATACTCTCCTCCCCCTCTCCTGTTGCTCTTGCTTTTGGATTATTGTCAAGGAAAGCCTTCTGCAATTTCAGCAACGGCCCTAACTCTGTAATCAGATCCAGGCACAGATTGCAGAGTTCAGTGAAATTCTCTGTGGGCTTAGTGATATAAATCAAATGACAGGATTACAGATTTATTCTTCAGTATTTAGAACTTTCTGCTTTTTGCACCCCAATCTGAAAAATGGAAATATACAAGTTAACTTTACCTTTCAAGATGTCTGGGTTGTGAGCAACCAAAGAGAAAGTATTAATCCAGATGCATATTTTTAAATGTTAGGCTCTTGCAGAAACTAAGTTCTTTGTCAACTAACATAGGTGAGCAGGAGGACATTCCTGTTTGGCTGTCTAGTTGTGTGTATTCTGACTCTCACTTTCAGCAAAAGACTTGGACGGGTTGTACTTGCATCTCTGATTCCATCATGTGTTGAATAATCTTGAAACAACTTCTGGTATTTGAGATTTTATAATTTACACAGCACGTAAACTTGCTACTTGAGTATTTTAACACCACCTAGGACTTTTGAACTGATTTTGATACTGAAATTCCCTTTCCTTTTCAAATTTTTTAAAAATATTTCTTACTGTTGTATAAATGGCAACTGCTTTTAACCTCAAGGTGACCTGCATTTATGTAAATAATGAAGTAATCTTAATGACTTACTTTTACAATATAAAGTAGTTAGAAGAACCCCAGTCCAGTAAATAGTTCTTCAAAGTCTTGACTGAGGTAGGTATAATTTTTCTGGGATAACCTAAGCTAGAAAAGCCAGTAAACCTGCGTGCTTTTTTAAAATGAGATTTGCAGAGTAACCAGTTGGCAACTATGAGTAGGAGTTTGGAAGCATATGGAGTGTAATGACAAATGAAATGTGATGCTAACGGAGTCATGTAGGTTAGAAGTAAGTCTCAGATTGCTCCCACACATTAATGGGTATCTAGGTCCTGCAGAAAGCTCAAACTTTGGTACCAAATCACCATTGGACTTTTCTGAGATGCTAACAATCAAATCATGTTGTTCTTCTGAAAACCCAGAATCAAAGAAGGTATTTGAGAAAAATGAGATCATAGTAGATAATACTCAGGTAAGCCCCACCTTATCCATAGTGAAAGTCATAAAGGAAAGATGTATAATAATGACAAGGTGTCTATAGGATTGAAGTATTGCAGCCAGTGATTTGACAATCACAAAATAGAGCAAAGAGAATAATGCCTGAGCACTGTGTGACAACATTATGTTTCCTTATGAAAACAGGTTCATTCACTTCAGGGAGAGATGAATGAGAGGGATGTGATAGTGGCAATAGAAAGAGAAGAGACTAGAGAAAGTAAGTTGGGATGTGAAATTGCTCTTTTCACCATCCAAGGACAAAGATACCCAATGAAGTGAAAGGCAACAAATTGAAACCAAATAGAATGTACTTCTCTTATGGAAAACTTAACCACAGAGATCTTGGCTGGGGAGAGTAATGAGATCTGCTGGGGAGAGACCTTTTAAACTGCTGTCTCATGTGGTTTTGGCTTGCATTAGTATTAGAACTAGTGGCTATCGTTATGAGAGCCAAAGTAAATGGGTAACAATTAGATGAATAGTCCCAAGCTCTCCCTCCTTAGTCAGTCTTCAGCTAGATTTTTGGTGTTGAACATTTTATGAAGGTTCAGAAATGGTATAGCTGTCTCACTGGGTGATATCTCCATGTTGAGAAAGCTTTTCTTTCTTTCTTAACTGCCAGTTGTGCTCTGTTCATTACTGTGGATTTTATGCAAGTACAATAAATGTATATTTAATCCTTGTGATGTTTTTCTGATGAAACTTAGTCAAACATTAAATGATGTTATGTGCCTTGCTTCCTGCAAGGTGCTGAGTATTCCAGTAGGTCTGATCATTAGGCACTAAAGAAAACCACTGACTTAAGCAGGAGTAGGCTTGGACTGAAATTAAAATACTGACAAAGAAGGATGGAAAACAAACAAGACTGAAAAATCGAGTTCAGTGGTGATTTTTGCAATAAATATTTATCTTCAGCTTCTTTTAAAAATAATGACTAGAAGAAAGGAAATATCTAATTTTCCTGGAGGAAGTGTATATTGCACCCAATGCAGAAATAAGATTATTTATGTATAAGTATTTGCCATATAATATCATAGTCCTTTTTCCCAGTGGTTGCATTTGAAACCTTGTGTTCAACGATTGTCTTTTACTCTGTCTGGTGTACTGGTGCTCTAGGCAGTGCAGAGCTGTTTTAATATCCATAGTGTAGGAGAGCACTACAAATTTAAGTGAGGTAAATGGTGCTATTAAAGCTATTGGCAGAAGGTATTTTAATGCAACTCCTATGAACAAAGCTCTTATCCTTCCCTAATTGGTATAGAAGTTAGATAATAGCGTTGGGGTTTTTGGCAGTGTTTGGGTTGTTGATTGGTTTTTGGGGTTTTTTTTTTTAATACTTCAATCTTACTGTTGAGCCACTTCAAATATGTTTCCTTTTCCTTTCCAGATAACAAAGAACTTTACCTTGCAAAGGCATTTCACAAGGCATTTCTAGAAGTTAATGAGGAAGGATCAGAAGCTGCTGCTGCCTCAGGTACCTGACTGAAAAGTAGAACTAAATCAAATGTCTGGTTATTCTGTGTTAATTAATTTTTTAAAAGTGACTTGCTGTACAGCCAGGAAAGCTAAGTAGCATGTGACATCAAAACTCAGCATAGCAAATATACTGCTTTTTGGAAAAAAATTCTGGAAATGCAAAGTGCTAGCATTTTTTTTTTTAACATGGTGTGTTTCACAAAGAATTTGGAGCATCCTGTGGGAAACCTCTGCTTCTTGATTGTCAGGAGAGCGTAGTCTGCAATTTAAGCATTTGTAATTTTTGATCTGCTAATTGAGATAGAGGCATTTGATCTAGAGTAGTTAGAAGGAGCTGAGAGTTACTGCAGTTGCATTTTAATAAGCTTGTGTAGAGAGATGCAAGATGGCAAAAGTGCTAAATACAAAACCCTACCTATCAACTATTAATACTGAGAGGCCAGGTGGTTGGTTCACTTGGTTATCATATGCTTTTCCTGGAAATAAGTTAAATTAGTTGACAATATCACAGAATGTTGGGGATTTTCCAATTTTGAGGGACCTCAAAAGATCATCTAGTCCAATC
>NW_010340438.1:0-4665 GCF_000700745.2 Antrostomus carolinensis
GGGCAGTATAAATCTTACCCAAAGATGTCCCTATGGGGTGAAGAGAGTCTCAGCCTGTTGACTGGTACACCAACCAGAAAAAAAAAATCCAAAAAACAAAAAAACCCAGTCTTAATCTTTTGGGTTTTGGTGGTATAAACTATCAAAGTACAAGGAACAGTCAGGTTTTTGGAAATTCAGAAACACATAAAACACTACTTCAGGCAGGTAAATTATCAGTCATATGTCTAAAATATACACAAAAATATTAATAATTTGCATTAGCTGTATTATATTACCACTAACCTTCAGATTACTCAGTGACCATAGTGATGCATAATATGACTCTCTAAGTACTACCAGAGGCTTGTTGCAGAAGTGCATAATGCTTTAAGGGGACCATCAGGTATGCTTTCCTTACTATGTTTCCTGTCAAGGATAGATTGGTTGAATATTGACAATTCTTGGGACAAAAGTGGAAAAAAATTTTGTCAGAAATTTTGAATGCTTTGAATATTCTGGTCTGCTCTGTTTATGTGTGCCTTTAGCACTGCCCACTGAAGTAAAAAATGTGGTTGGTCGAAGGACCATGAAGAACAGATCTGTGTGACATTTTTCTTTTGAAGTCATTAAATTAATAACTGTCCCCCTCCACTATGAAACAGTCAGTGTCCTTGTCATAATGCACACCTGTCTCTCAGACACTTCTTGGAACATTTCCACTGTGTTTAGGAAGGGTAATAATTACTGAGTAATAAGTTGCACTTTCAACATGCTCTCCCATTTACAGGTTGTTGGGTATTTTTTCCCCCAAATCTCTTAACTTTCTAGAAAGGAAGCAAGACTTTCTACTGCAGTAAGCAAAACACCAGCCGTATCCTTATTATCTGTCTTGATTGATGGCAACCCTTTTGTGCCCTTCCTGTCTGCTAGCAATTGCAGCGGATGAAGAAATGATCAACACTGAGATGTCTTCAGGCATCAGCACTTTATAGAAGCTTTGCACTATTTATATATCCTTTTTTCCTCCAGCATGCCTCAAGCACGTGGCACTCTCACTTTTGATTCGCTACCCCTTATCACACAAGCGCCTAAACAATTGACATGATTGGATAATTCCACCTGTTCATGAACCATTCTTTTACTTCTGACTGGTTACTAATTACAGCTCACAAACCATCCTTATCTTGTCTCATGACATTCCTTCTTGTTTTTTCCACTTTGTTTTACTTTCCACTTAACGTCAGGAATTAATTGCTCAAGGCTGAGGCTGCCTGCAGATTCAGCTCTTAAAGCATCAACAAGCAATCTTTTTCAATTTTTTTTTTTTTTTAAATTTACTTACACTGTCCTCTGAGAGTCACTTCTGCAATATTCTGAATTTTTCATTCGTTATCTCTGGGATGCTGTGCTGTTGAGGCTAATACTCCCTCTGGAAGACCTTGAAATGTTAATTCTAGCTTTAGTTACATCCACACATTCTTGCTTATTGATAGCTGTTGTTTCCTGAACTGACAGAAGGCTGTTTGCATAATATACAGGTTACTGAAAATTCATCAGCCACAATGTCCTATTACTGTAACTAACAGCTGGGCTCCCATTTTCAAAGTCAGAACCTTGGCTACAGTTGCAGTGCTCCTAACCCAGTGTGCACAGTTCCAGAGTTACTCCCTGTCGCAGGTAGGGAGTCGGAGTTATGCACTTCACTTATAAGAGAGATGTGATACCATATTTATTGATATAAAATAGTGAATTAGCAAAGTTCAAAGGTTGATGCAACATTCATTTAACAGGATTCGATGGTGAGGTTCACTTGATTAGTTATTGCATAGAGGACAGGGTCGGACAAAACTGTCAGGGAGACCCCCCTGCTCAGTCACAAGGTTTCAGAAAAGACACCCTTGCTTTCTGAACTCCTTCTCAGAGAGTAGCTTAGGTCCAGCTAGATCCTGTCCTAGTCCCAGACTTGATCAACAATTTATACCTAAAGGATTATATATGCACAATCAATCCTTTATATCACTTACCTAAGATTTTGCAGTTTAGCATGCTATTAGTCACTTACCAAGGATCTGTTGCAACAAGGAATCTCTCAGCCTCAAGGAGTAACCTTGAGAGGCATCCCTACTCAACCAGAGATCATGTCCTGCAGCCTGCTGTTGTTTCAGGAATGCTCCATGTGCCCTTAGACTGTTCAGTATTTACGGAACAAGATGATTGACCTATGGTCATATTTGCATACCAGTTGTATTTCAGTTGGTGCATGCTCAGCATGTCCCCTGCTGCTGGAGCAAGTTGCACAAGATAGCCCTTGGCTATTGTGTTGTTATCCATCTCTCCTGAGCCAGATGCATCTATCATGACCAGATAGCATCCATTATGGTCGTCGTTGGTGGTTACCACTTGAACAGGATTCCTGGAAATAAAGATCGAGTGTGAGTACACCATCATACTCCCTGAACTTCAGGTCTCATCACAAACTGCATAGCCCCATTTATGAAAAGAACTGAGAGTTAGATGCAGGGTAAGCAGCAATAAACATACATCATCAAAATGTGAGTTGAAACACAACACTGAAAAGGCAATGTGAAGTTTCTTGGAGTACAGTTAGTAATAACTTTTTATACTGATGATATAATGTGACCAAAGCAATACAAGATTTGTGAAGTATTAGGACATATTCTGTATCTTTGTCATTTTATCCCAAATACAAGTTAATATAGAACAGAATTTTTCTATAGAATTTTATCTCACAACTTATGATGACCACCAACATAGGAAAGCATTTGTATTCTTTGGAAAACAGAATCAACATTTGTACGTGAAAAATGTAGAGAAGTATTAAACAGGTGGATTAGGTGACCCCATGTTTGAAAAACTGGGTTTTTGACATTTGGTTCTCTGTGAATGTGTGAAGGAAAACTTAAAGGAATTAATTATTAGAATTAGCTAGAAAATGAACCACTTATTTGCAAACCTATTAGTTTTCTCTCCCTATTTTTCATTTTGAGTTTGGTATTCTTTTTCATGCTGAAAATAATAATTTCAGTCATTAAATTTAAATATGTATTTTAGATGTCTTACTTCCATTTTGAATACACTTTAGCAAGAACGAAAATGGAAACCTGGTGTGGACTTTATCTATTTATTTATTTATTTACTTTAGATGAGCCATTTCATTCTGAAAATACTTAAAATCTTTCAATTTTCTTTAATTACAAAAAATTTATCAGGTCACAAGTTCCCATGTAAAGTTTCCTTTCAACAAGCTGACATCTTCTAATAAAACCACAAAGTGAATTCTGACCAGTTTTGCTAATCATCATGAAAATAAGGCTATTGACAGAGTGAGGCTGCCTAGCAGCAATGTCCATCTGATTTTTTAAATTTTATTTCTGAAAATTCCATGTAGACTGGATGGTACCCTCTGCAGATTTTCTAGGATTCTGGAATGTGGACAGGTTAGTGCAAGAATGATAGATCCATGGACACCTTAAATGATCTGTCATAGGTGTCATTTTGCACCAGGAGGTGATGGTTCATTAAAATCCGAGGAAGAAAGACACTCATACTCTGTAAAGTATCAATCGGAATGCTAGAGCTAGCTTTATAAAGAAAACAAGCACAGATAAACTTGGGTCTCTTTTGAAGGATGTATGGGTCAGTGACACTGACTGAACCACAGTGGGTGAATGGAATCTGCAGGCACACACTCAACTGCAGTATCTCTTTAATAAGAAGTCCAGTAAATTTTATGAGATACCTATTTTAACAAACTGTATTTTTCTCAGTACAGGTAGCTTGCACCATAGTGTGTCATGATTTCCAGTGTGGTATTAGAATCAAAAAACAGCCTATAAATGACACTAAAAACCAGCAATGGAATAATATTGAAGTGCTTTTTAGCAACACTTACCAAAGTTCAAAAATACTTAGGAAGAGGGGTGGGAAAAGAAATTGAACTTCAATTACATTGGACCGCTCACTCCAACTTTGAAAAAAATTCCTGTTTTAACAGGTTAATCTTAACATCTGAAAAGAATACTGTCAAATGCTTAGTGTTTCATTTCTCCATTTAAATATTCAGACTATGCTACTTTACCTACGTTTGAAACTATTTTTAGGATTAAACAGTCTATTTCATCCAAATAGTTCAAAGTACTTCAGAAATGCAAAATACTATTAATACAAATGTGTTCTCATTAATGTATATAGTACCATAAGAATAGAAAAACATAGAATCTTTGTTCTAAAACTGCAAAAGAAAACAAAAGTATTTGTGCAACACGAATTTCCTTCTCAAATTGAACATTTAATCACTTGCATAATGCAATGTGAATCACTCTGTGACATGAAAAGCTTTCCAGAAAGAACAAAAGCTCATTTCTAAGGTGACTTTTAAAAGACCAGCAGTGAAATCTCTAATTTCTGGCCAAAATTTAGTTAATAACTAACTACTACTTGGGAGATACCTCCACATTAGACACCTTAAATATTTAGTAGAGACTGGAAGAAAAGTACCATTTCCAGCTGAAAACAACAACCTGCTAATACTTTAATGCATATATTGTGAACCTACAAAGTAAAATGCTCAGGAAATATAAGCAGTTGATAAACATTCTGTACAGGCTAACATACATAGCTGTCTTCATTTCTCACTGAAGTTTTAAATGACTAACGTCTTCC
>NW_010340438.1:4690-18186 GCF_000700745.2 Antrostomus carolinensis
ATAATACATTGGTAGGTGAAAACGAAACTTTTAAAGGAGTATTTTTCAATGTGGGTTTTTTGGGGGGTGTTTGCTTTTTTAAAAAAAATAAAAATAAAAAATAACTTAAAATTTAAGCTAACTTAATGAAGCCTAGTAAGACATAAGAATTGTCAGACACCTTCTACATGCAAAACACTTGATGTTGAAAATGTATTTTTTCCTGTAACATTCTCACCAGAAGTGACACAAGAAAAAGCTGTAGCCAACTGGTGGGTTACCATACAGGTAGCTCTGTGCAGAAATTTTTAAAATTAAGGGACAGACATTTAAACAAGTTCTCCCAAACCACAACTTGCAAATCACAATCTGCAGCTAACACTTCCAGAGTGCAGCACATTTTATGAAAGTCTGTTTAGTGTTGGATCACTAGATCCTTCTAAATGAACTCAGATGCATTTTTAATAAACTGTCAAAGAATGTATAAAATCTGACTATTTGAATATAAATTTTATTTATGAGGTTATTAAGTTATTTAAGAAGTTCAATTTTAAAATTATTCAAATTTAATAAGCAAATCTTAAACCAGAAATGTCCTTCCAGATCATATTCAGAATCTAATTCCTGATAAGCTTTGTAACTTCATAATCCCTTCTTTTTAATTCTTATTGTTTTGTTAGGAATTGAGGAGCTTACCAGATCAAAATAATTATCCCATAGAGATCAAAATAACAGAGAAAAAGTTTAAGCCAGTTTAAGGGAGTATAATGTCAGAAGGTGGGTCCTAAACCAGATGTGTTGCCACATGAAGAAGAGTATTTGTCATATTAGGAAGTGATGCTTGCAATAACTTTTTGAGATACTGTGTATGAAGAAATCTTTTTAATGGTGCTTGCTATTCATCTCTTCGTATCTCTTCATGCAATACAGCTCAAATAGGCAGATCTGGAGGATATTTGATCTTAGTGCAAGGTCCTGTATCTGTGTCTGGGCTATCCCCAGTACCAATGCAGGAAACAGTTTTAAACAAAAAGAAGATAGATTTAGACTAGATAGAAAGAAGAGATTTTTTTTTATGGTGAGGATGGTGAAACACTGGCACAGGTTGCCTGGAGAGGTGGTAGAAGCCCCATCCTGGAAGTATTCGATTCAGGTTGAGTGGGGCTGTGAGCAACCAGATATGGTTGAACATGTCCCTGCTCACTGCAGGGGGGTTAGACCAGATGACCTTTAAAGGTCCCTTCCAACCCATACCATTGTATGATTCTATGATTGTATTATTATCTTCAAAAGGAAAATATGTGTGCTGTTTACTCAGCTAAATAAAGTAACATACTTATGTACATATGCTTGATGATTTCATCCTGTCTTTGCAAAGTGAGCTGCTGAAATACTTTCTATGCAAAACAATGTACATCAGTTAGCCTTCAAAAGGAAGGGAAAACAAGGAGATATTCTCTGGCTTATTATAGTTGGATTCAGAAATTCAGACAAGTAGCAACAGTACTATGTTTTTGTTATTTGACATGTCTTCAACACATCTAATTGACTTTACTACCACAAGCTACACCACAAAAGTATGTGTACTGAAAGCAGTTTTAAGGTCACAAAGATGTGATGAGATTTCTTGAATTTTCCAACACAATCACAATGTTACTTTTGTTGCAGTGAAATCAGAAATCTTCCCTCTGCAACACGAGGAAGGGACAAGAGCAGGCAAACTCCGATTGGACTGAAGCCACCCGAGTGACACACTAGCTCACTATTTAACATAAATATGGTTACTTTTTATTTATTTATTTATTTATTTATTTATTTATTTATTTATTTATTTATTTGGTGAGAGGAGGATCAGGGAACAACAGTAACTAAGCAATCACATTAATTTACAGGTAAATGTGTTTTGTGTTTGTTTGTTTTTCCCTCATGACTATTGTCAGAAGTGCCTGAGTGTAATCTCAACAGGAATTATATTGATCTGTTGATAATATTCACTGAGCAGCCAAAGGGGAAGCACATTACCAACTACAAACTCCAACAATCATATTCTCCTTAATAACAGCACTTAAATTATCTTTCTTGGTATTAACTTATATTGTATCTCTGTCTAGAATCTAAGATTGAACAGAAAAGTGTCCTTTTCAAGGAGTGGTTCCGTTGCCACTGTGATCATTTAAATAAAAAGATTCCTGCTTTCTTTAGTGTTTTGTCTCCATTAATTGATCTGTATTAAACTCATTAGCTTGCTTCAATCCAATTAGTTCTACTGGAACAGAAAGAGAAAGAATGTCACTTAAAATTATCAGAGAAACTTAATAAGATAACATATGGCTTTACTGCAGGAATATAAAATATAGTTCATTAAGAATTTATATTAAAAGTCAGCATAGACTCTAGGACTTGAGACATTTTTTTGCATTATTTATTACACCAGTGATTTCTACATAATGGTTTATTTCTACTTTGTAGGATAACATGCATTATCACAATGGGCCAAACTAGCTTGATGTGTACACCCTGATGTGACTGTGTATAGAACTTCTCTGAAGGTAATGATGTTTGCATATATATCAGAGAATAATTATACATTTTCTTTGTTTAAATACCTATTTTTCAGCCAGCCATCACATTTTGCTAAACAGAAAAATATCAAATTACCATTGTTTGTTAGAGTATTCCATATGAATTTTACAAAGTCAGCATCTTGGCATCTCCAAAGAAAATACCTAGGTTTGTCAGAATAAAGACAGAAGAGACAGATAATTCCTTTAGGTCTTATTTTTAAATCAGTTGCATAGGTTTTAAGATTCAACTTTAATAAATAGCTAGAATGCATATTGTAGCCCATTTTCCCTTCATTATACATAGCTTTTCCTGAATCATACTTCTCTGTTGAAGACTTTGGACCATCTCAAGATGTGTAAACCTCAAAAGCAGTTGTCAAGAATAACACTGTCAGTGTCAAAACAGTACAGTATGAGACACTGGACTGTATAATATGGAATTATAACACTACAATCCAAAATCCTCTTAAATTTCATAAAGGAAAATATTCCTTTTCAGTAGAGCTGAATTGCATCAGTGATTGTACTTAGTTTTAAACTGTGTATAATAAAATAGTATTTGCTGTGTCTTCATTTTAAAAATACCTCTGTTACAGCATTATTTTGTTACTTAATTCAGTAATAAGAATTAAAGTGAAATTAACTGCAGTTTTAAGCCTAGGAAAAACATATACCTTTTTCAGTAAACACAAACTGTAAGTGGATAGGAATTCATTTTCAGTATTTTCTTCTTTTAAATTTGTAAAAGCCTTTCTAATCTCTGAATTACATTATGGGTCAGAGAAATAACCAGAGAAATCCTGAAAACATATACAAAATGCTCTTTCTCCTTCTTATTGTGATACTGTTTTAGTTCTTAAACGAATCATTCATATCCAGTGTGTGGAGTGAGTATGAAACTATGATTTACCCTAGACCCCAAAGAAGGAGATTACAATCAGTGATTGCTCCTAAGTAATATGACCTAGCAACATGCTTACAATCTCAGCCTAATTCTCTGGGAAACACAAGCTACAGGAAGCCAAACTACATACAATAATTCCTGTGAGATTTCGGTGGCATTATGCCAAATTATACTACATACCTTCCTTGTGTTTCAACATGATGTTTGTCTTGTGTTAGCAACTTTTGGACATGAAAGTATAAAAAATCATTAATATCAATATTATCTTAACTAGTAATTTCTGTTTATTTCTAATATGTTGTCTATGTAATTATTATTTTGTTTTTAACACAGATTTTTAAATGTTCAAAAACTAGAATGTAATTTTCCAAAATTCCCACTAAACATCTTCATGCCAAATGAAAGAGTAAACATAGCAAAATTAATCTTGAAATAGAAATGTTTACGACTTAATTCAAATAATATTTTTCAAAATAAATCATTCTGCTTAATTCAGTGTCTTTCATTCAAACTTAAAAAGAAATTGTGTTTGTCAATTAACAGTTTTGCAGTTATATTTTTCAATGTGGTAAAATGAAATAATGATAGATATATACATCTTAGTGTACATAGAAAAAACACGCATGGTTGTACAGTCTCTAACCCAGAATTATAACTTACAAGTAATTTTTTTTTCAAGCTGTATTATTTTAATTAGTAAGTGAGAGAAACATATTTTAATATTAAAATTCATAGTATACATCTCTATGTTCAATTCATTTGCAGACTGGCTTGAAATATATGCTGTGTTGATATAGAAGATGAGACTATTCAAGGTTCTTGGGAGCCTCTAGCTAAAATTCTGCCATGATATTAAAGGGAATATTAATATGATTTACTTCCTCCTGATGAGGTTCGCTTTATTCCTGTGTAATTTCTCGATGTTCATTTGCAAGGCTGATAAAAAAAAAAAAAAAAAAAGAAGATAAAAATCTGAATTAGGATTACAGTAAATGAATTGACCTAATAAATGGATGCAATAAAAATCAGTAATTAGCCCACAGTCAATAAATTCTGAACTCAGAGCAGTATATGCATGAGGGACACAGAGAAAAGACAGCAGAAAACAGCTAGACACAGAAATAATCTTGCAAGAGTAGGGGACACAAATATGAAGTCTCGATATTCAGAAGATACCTAGCATTTAGTCAAGGCTTTTTTTCCATCACACATTTACTGCAGTTTGTTCAATCCTTTCCTGAGCAGCAATAGTTGGACTGTGGAGATCCATAGCCTTCAGTATTCTTTTTTTTAACTTTTCCTATCCACCTTTACTATTTACTCAAGACTTTCTCTGTTACCTTTCAAGAACCTTGCTCTCAGATCCTCTCTGGAGTGCTGTTCTGTGTTCACAGGTAACTGGTTGTGGGCCAAACTCACTATTTATAAAGTTTCCACTATGGTTTATTCCCTGGCCTGCTACTTGTTCCTTCTCTTGTTTCCACTCTCATTTCTTTTTATTTAGCATGTTGCTTCCTTCTTGATTCCATTTAGGTTCTAACTCCAAACTGATTCTCACCACAGACACACTCACAGAAAATCTTTCAAACCATTGTTCACTACTCTTGCTTGTGTGCTATGCGTTTTTCTCTTGCATGCTCTGAGAGAAAATTCTTCCAGACGGGGACTTAGACACTGATGTGTGTTCATACAGTACCCAGATAGCAGCTGACAAAATGTATTTTTTTCACTAAAAAATAGAGTACTCCATTCTTTCACTTTTATCCTAAAAAAATACTGAATCTTTGTGGCAAATTTCTGAGTCTTAGTAATTTCCACAAAAAAAATAATGGTGCCAACAGTATCTAACAAGAAGTCTTCCACGGGACATGTAGAGCACTTTTAGTATATCACTGGCACCTTTAGACAGTCGTACATCCTACTGATACAGTTCTTTCATAAAATTTGAAACAATCTGGACCACTTGAAATTATATAGAGACAGCATTTTTTAAAAACTTGACCCCAATTTAAAAAAATACAAAATCCATTACTAGTCAAATGTTTCCAGACAGCTTCAGAAGACTGAAGAGGTGTCTAGTAACTGTTTTTTGTACTCTCTATTTAAAATATCTTAAGGATATAAAATATCAATAGTCAAATCAAGTATTATTTGAGTCTATGTTATTATTCTACTTTTGCTTCTGAACATTTTAAATAATGTCTTATGAAGCAGATCTAAAGCAGGATGCCTAATAAGTATGCTATTTCCATAACAACAAGTAACATTTGAACAAAAACATAATACTCAATGGTTATTGCTGTTCATAGCACATAAAAGTGGTTATTCAAATTTCAAGTAGTATGAGATTGAAAACATAAATCAAAGCAAAGGTTGTTAACAATTCTGTTTTATATTTAGTAAATGTTTAACTCATAATACTTGAGGGGTAGCTTTAAGAACCCAGAAATTTACTGTGTTATGTATGCCAAGCTAATTTATGACCTGAGAAAGAAGAGGTTTTTTTCCTATCTTACAATTAAATGAAAAGACAGTCAGACAAGCCACAAAAACAAAACATATAGTTAGGTATAAATTCGGTCACACAATGAATAAATGAGAGGTCTAATTCTGCCTTCAGTGAAAGTTTTTATTTTTAACTTTTTAATCTGCACTCATGCAACACGGTGTTCAGATTTTTTTTTGTATCTTTTATTTTATGATTTTCATCAACTACATTATACTTTGTGAACTTAATTTTATTCTGAAAATTCCAGGACTTCCTTTATGTTTTTTTTCTCCTCTAGGCTATATATTTTTATTTTCTTTCTACAATTTAAATTTCTGTTAATGTTTTCATATAATAACACTGTATAATGGTCAGTGATGATGGGAAATGAAAATAAGAACATTTCAGCACCATTGGGAGTGTTTCTGCTTTTTTTTTTTTTTTTCAGAAAATAATATTTATGTTGAACTGGTAAATTACACTGACTAGAGCTCTGTACTATAATCTTTGTTTTCTGTCTTACAGATTGTGAAAGGCACAGGTCAAATGGCAACTGAGTTTGAAAATGTAATAAGATCTGACTTATTAGACATTTCCGAATGTAGATTTTGGACATACAGCCTACTTGGATTATTCTAATGTCATACTTATACATCATAACCAAAGTGGCCATATTCTTAGTGACCTTTGACAGCAGTTTTATATGAAAAAGAAAATATTCAGTATCTTTTAAATTAAAAGATATATCAACTGCTAGTGTCTCTTCATTAGAAAAAAAAAATAAAGTGTATGTTTTGGGCTCTGATTTCACCTGGTCACTACAGGTAAGATGAAACTGACCATTTTACACAAGTGACTTGTTCACACACAGCTTGGAGACAAATGCTGGGAAGTTCTCAAAAATTTCTCAAGTTCTTGAAAAAAAATAGAAATGGAAGCTCTTAGAAAAGGAATTGCATTAGATCTTTATGATACTAACCATGACTGGTCTATTCCTACTGGTCTTCTACCTTCTAAACTCCATGTTGCAATGAAAAGTAAGGACCACTATTGATTCCTGCCTTGTTTTCTGCATTCACAGTATCACATGCTTCACAGAAAAAACTTTTTATTCAAGTGACGTTAGCTACAGTTGCTCTGTCAGCACAGTATGGATGCCTCATAATTGCATAAGAGCAGATAATCGCGAAATGAGAACTACAAAAAGTTGACAACATAGCAGGTCCAGATTAATTACATTCCCAAATCCTAAAGGAAATAACAAGAAGAAATAAAAGGGCATCTGATTTTGAATGGTGAAGTTGTTTTAAACAGAGATAGTGAATTATATCCACAGGATATTAATGGATCGAGGCATTTATGAGACTTTTTTCAGTGTTATGAATGATTATGAGAAAGGCCTGAAACTTAGATGTTTATTATTTAATTGAGGTTGCCCAAGATCCAGAGGTTTATTATAATTCTCTGATTTTGGCAAGGCATTTAGCAGATTACTATGACACACTGACAACAAATAGCAATAGTCTAGCATTAAGAATATTGATAGTGATCAATTTATATTCAGTTTAAAGTAAATGATTTCTCTGCTAATATGGAATGTGATGTGGACTAAAGTACAGGCTAGTAAAATTTCTGTCATATATCTCTCATTTTAAGATTATGTGAAATTTGAAACAATTGTGATTTTAAATCTGTCTTTGGGGTGGTGCATACTCATGAAGTAATTTGGACAAGCAGTGCAAAAACTTGAGAAAGTGACAATAAAACATTGCAAGGCTCACCAGTTTGGAAATACTACAGCACATGTGGGTGGCAGGTTGGCAGACAAAATAGCAAAAGAAGTGGCAGAGAAGGGCATCCTGGCTCTAATACCTGTAAAGGAGTTAAAACTGACATCTGAAGCACCAAATTATAAAAAAGCAGATAAAAGAACTGGCCCTAGTATTAAAGGCAATGGAAAATGAGGGTGGATGGTTGATAACCCCTAAGGGTCAAATTATCATTCCTCCACAATTGAAGATTAAAATAGTTGAAGAATAACACAGAGAAATGCATTGGGGAATAGAAGTTATGATTAACAGTCTGAGGACACAGGTACTTAGTGTCAGAATGACTAAGATTGTCAAGATAGTAACAGAAAAATGTGTAGTGTGTTTGAAAAACAATCCAGTAAATAGAAAAAGACCCCCACCAGGTAAAACCAAGACAGGAAGCACTCCTGGTGATTATTGGCAGATAGATTTTTCTGAATTGCCAAAACAAAATGGTTATCGATACCTTTTGGTACTGGTTGATACTTTCACAGGATGGCCAGAAAGATTTCCCTGCCGCACCAACAGAACTAAGATGTTAGGTGTTTACTAAAATACCCAGGTTCAGGGTACTAATGGGAATGTCATCAGATAAAGGTCCTCATTTAATAGCACAAATTTTACAACAAATCAGTACAGTTCTGGGAATAAAATGGGACCTACATACCCCTTGGAGTTTTAGTTGCCAACATCACGATTATTGACAAGCCACATTCACAAGGTGGAGGGGTAAGAACTTTCCTTAAATGAAAAAAGGAAGTTCATAATGCTATAGCTGACAGGCCCTCTGAGTTTCATAGTTTTGCAAGACGGTTTCTCCCATGGCTTAGGGTAAGTGAATTAGAAAAAAACTATAGTGAACATTTGAGTAGTGACAGAGAACATTGAGAATAGAGCCACTGATGCCATACAGACTCTGCAAATCGAAGTATCTAGCCTGTCAAAAGTAGTGATCCAAAATAGGATGGCCTTTGATTTATTATTGACTTCACGAGGTGGTGTTTGCCCGATCAGAACCATGACTTCATGTGTGTATGTGGATCAAAGTAGCAGAATCTCTACGGATTTGAAAGAGATTGGGAAACAAAAAGAAATATTATATAGAGTTGCTAAAAGTGAGACTTCAAGGGGTTTTGAGGAAATTTCGCATAAACAAACTTATTGAATACCAAATTGGACTGGACTAAAAAGATTGTTTCTAGTAATTATTTTTATCATAGCAGTATGTAATAATCACTTCTATAATGATCCAACGTTGTAATTGTTGCTCTAACCTTTGCTGGAAATATAAATTAATATGAAGGTTGAAGCTGAATACCTACAAACTCTCAAAAGAATAAGGGAGGATTGATATTATTCCAAATGAACATACCCTTCTGCCTAACCAATGTGACATTGAAAGTTAGTTACTCCTCAGCTAGGCCTAGTTGAGTTTATAGTCTAAAATAGATAACAGGGAGACTTGAGGCATCAAAAACTTTGCAATAGGATAGATTGGTAGTGATGATAGAATAAATCAGTTTTGGAGACAGAAGTGTTGTAATCAGGCCAAAAGTTCATAGAATCATGGAATGGCTAGGGTTGGAAGGGACCTTAAAGATCGTCTAGTCCCATCCCCCTGCTATCAGCAGGGACACCTTCCACTAGACCAGGTTGCTCAAAGCCTCATCCAACCTGGCCTTAAACACTTCCAGGAAGGGAGCACCCATAATTTGTCTGAGCAACCTGTTCCAGTGTCTGACCACCCTCTCAGTGAAGAACTTCTTCCTAATATCTAATCTAAACCTACCTTCTTCCAGTTTAAAGCCATTTCCCCTTGTTCTGTCATTAACTGCCCTTATGAAAAGTCCCTCTCCAGCTCTCTTGTAGGCCCCCTTCAGGTATTGGAAGGCCACTATAAAATCTCCCCAAAGCCTTCTCTTTTCCAGGCTGAACAGCCCCAACTCTCTCAGCCTGTCTTCATATGAGAGGTGCTCCAGCCCTCAGATCATTCAAGTGGCCCTCCTCCAGACTCCTTCTAACTTGTCCATGCCTTTCTTATGTTGGGAGCTCCAGTACTGGATGCAGTACTCCAGGTGGGGCCTTACAAGAGCAGAGTAGAAGGGAAGAATCACCTCCCTCAACCTGCTGGCCACGCTTCTCTTGATGCAGCCCAGGATACGGTTGGCCTTCTGGGCTGCAAGTGCACATTGTCAGCTCATGCTGAGCTTCTCATTCACCATCACTCCCAAGTCCTTCTCTTTAGGTCTGCTCTCAATCCATTCATCACCCAGCCTGTATTTATGTTTGGGATTGCCCCAAGCCAGGTGCCCGAACTTGCATTTGGCTTTGCTGAATTTCATGTGGTTTGCATGGACCCACCTGTCAGGCCTGTCAAGGTCCCTCTGGATGGTGTCCTGTCCCTCCAGCATTGTCCCTCCAACCACACCACACAGCTTGGTGTCGTATATTAATAATTTCTTAGAAAAGTAATGAATATGCATCTTTTGTTAGTATAAAGCTTTTGTAGAGAGCAGAATCAGTATGCATGATAGGTGCAACAATCACCCGTGCATTCAGTACCATAACAAAGAATACCCGCTTCTTAAGTCTACATTGGTATTAAGAAGTTCATTCCTAATTTCAGTGACAGTTTGAGTCAATGTGGAATTGGATAAGACAGGATTCTTGCTTTCAATTAACAATTTTAAATAGTAAATTTTAACATCTGAATCTGTACCAATGAATTGTGATGAAAGAAATGATACTAAGAAAGCTGGCTGGAAAAAACCCTCTAAGACTTGTTTTGGAGTTTTAGAAAACAGGCATTCTTTATTGCAGTGCTGGACACACACGGAGATCACTCCCCCAAGGTGAGTACTTCTGTCTTTGTTTCAGCACACGTTATACTTACCTTATACATGAATATTCATTGAACTTCCAAGAAATTATCTACACATTCAAAACATTTCCCATAACTATTTAGCATATGTAAATGTCCTTCACGCTTGCGCAGTAAAATGATTCGGTGGTCTTTTGATAGTCCTCATCACTGTGTCCACTGATTGAACTCCTCTTTGATTATTCCCAGTGGTGTCCCTTTTGGGACAGTTTTCCTTGAAGAATATTTTGTCATTAATCTTTATCTGTAAGTCCTTCCTCAGGCTTAAACACTTCTAATAGTATTATGTTAGAACATTCGCAGAAGTTCCTGAGGTTATCGAATTCTCAGCGGGCTGAAGAGAACAGATATGGGTTTGCACAACTGAATGATCTAAGCAAGTGGACACGTATGAAACAACTAGGTGATAAACATTCACTTCAAAGGTGTTAACAATCTAAGAGTAATGATGTAATGTAACAACTGGGTGATTTCTAAATCTTCTACTACCTAAGGATCTTGTTAAGTTTTATAACTAAGTAACTAACAAATACAAGTGAAGCCACTAAGTGATTTATAAATCTTCAAACTTCTAAGGGCTTAACTTTCAGAAACAAATCTCAACCAAGGTTACAAATAAGAGAAAAAAAATCCTTAATAACTTGATTTTGCATAATTTATTGTTATTAAAATATCTAATTCCATTTCTCTCCAAAGAAGCAAAAACCACCTGAGAAATTATTTAAATTGTTCAAGGATAAAAAATTAAATCATAGCACTTACTGTGCTCTTAATAAAACACAGGTTGCTTCAAAAAGAACTCAAACAAGTAACTTGTTATTAATAAAAATGTAGTTGACTATTGTACACAAGATGGAAGAAACTGATACTAAAACCATGATACTTAAAATATATATCTCAGATGAATACTTGATTTTCCGTTGTTCCTGAAATGATGACTCTTTATTGTGTAGTTAAAATAGAATCCAAGTCTTGGCTTAGATATGTATACATATGTCATAATTGTTTACCAGGTAAAGAAACATACTGTACTTGAAGAAAGAAAGAACAACAGAGCAGTTTTTTCATTGTTAGAAGGGGGGTGGGGGGGGCAGGGAGGAAAAAACAACAACAACCAAAACAAAACAAACAAAAAAAAACCATGATGGCAAGTTGTCCCATCCAGTTTGGTGGGGTTAGGGGGAAGTTGTTTTTTGTTTTGGGGGTTTTTTACCTCTGCATGGTAGCAATGACAATTACTTTGAGAGGTTCTATTTAACTTCAATTTATTAAAAGATAAATGACTTGGCAATGAAAACTCACAAAAATACAAATGACTTGGCAGAGGAAACTTACACATTACTGACATTTACTGACAAAGCTAAACCTTACAGGGACTTAGCAAACTCTAGCAATGTCAATCACTTACAGTGAACCAAACAATAACTATTAAATCTTGCAATAATTTGGCAATACCAAAAACTTATAGCAATACTAAGGACCAGTGATTACTTAACAATGCTAAAAACTTATAACAATATTAACTTTATGTGCCAGAAATGTAACTGTCCACAAAAACAGGAAATAAACTTCTTAACACCAATTTAGTCTTAAGAAGAGGGTATTCTTTACTACCATGCTGGATGTACAGGGATTGCTCTGCCTATCTTGCATACCAACTCGTCTCTCTACAAAGGCTTTATACTTTCAAAACTTGCATATTCATTACTTTCCCAATAAGTTAGTAAAATATTAATTGCATTTCCAGGAACTCATTAATGTATGTAAATGTCCCTTTCACATGCACATTTTCTCTCTCTGGTGGTCATCATGGTCTTCTGGTGGTCGTCAGTAGTCTTCATCACTGCGTCCTTTGGTTGTACTTTTGCTATGCGTATGCTCAGTTTGTTCTTGGGCGTGTTTCCAACACTTCTGTCTACCTTGTCCCAAGGAGTTAGCTCAACATGTTCTCTCGTCACATCCCAGTGAATAGTAAAACAGTCTTAATGTTTCTATGAACACTAAGGTGATAAATTTTGATTTCTGAAATTCTGTGACCAAGATACATTGTTCTTAACTTCAGTACTAGGTTAATGATTAGAACAGGCCTGGGACTTTTACAGTCTCTTCTTGGTGGGGTTTCTAGGATTACCTGGTTCAAAGCCAACAGTCTTAATTTATACATTATGCTTTACAATTTCATTTACTTCTAAATCAAACCCAACTCTTCTATATAATCAAATCTTGATTATTTTATAAGAGTACTTACAGCATAGTTGAACTGAGAAAGAAAAAGGAAAATTGAAAGAGGAAAAGAGAAAGAGGAGAAAGGAAGAAGTCTCCAGAAAAACACCTCCTCAGTTCCAGAGACATTTGGTCCAGATACTCTGGGATCCTTTCGTGGCAGATGGACACTCTCTCATTATTAATTCACTTTTTTATAAACAAAAGTTCCCAGGTCTCTACCTAGTTTTTTTCAATTAGCATATGAAGTATCAGGTGGTGTAATGTTATTTTGCATTAGAAACCGTGGGCTGTCTCTCCCTTTATTTGCATTAGAAGCAGGGAGGAGTGGTAATAAACTTTTTGGGCATGCAACAGTCATTGATTACTTTGTGAGTCCCTCAGACTCCCACTTATCAGCAAGAGAGTAGAGCAATGGGTCCTTTGACACATTCTATAGCTCCTCTTATCAGCAAGGGAGTCCTTCAACAGACAACTGCAGACTTTTACAGCTGGAAGTTGTGAGCTCATATCTTTTATCAGCAAGGCTGCTCATCCTTTGAGACAATTACTCTTTTTAACATGGAATGTTTGAGACAAAATCATTTGTTCTTTTTGTCTGTTACACAAGCATTCAAACTGGCTGGATGGCCGCACTCAAAGAGTT
>NW_010340439.1:0-4940 GCF_000700745.2 Antrostomus carolinensis
TTGCCCTTGTTATATTTCATTAAGTTTTTAAGAGAAAGAAGGTCCACGTGCTGTTAGAGGAGGGTGTGTGGGATAAAGATGTGCAAAACTAAGGCTCATCTCAGTTGGGTTTGCCTGGAGAATTCAATGAAACTGCTTGTTCTTGGCTTTCCCCACAGGTTTTCCTGCATAGTCATAATTCCCTGGGAGCTACTCGTGGGAGTAAAACTACATCTGTGCTTTAGTGTATTGAGGATTAGAGTAATGCACATGAGAAACGGAAGAAATCTATTGTTTAATCTTGAAGTCTCATCCCTAAGTGATGCAGAGGATGCTTGTTAATATTCTCTCTGAAGGCTGTTCATGATGATTCTTCACTTCTCACATCACATTTAAAAAAAAATTTGCTTTAAACTGCTATCACTTAAAATCTTTTTAGCAATTATGGTTGTTTTTAAAAAAAAATAAAAAAAAACTTAAAGAAAATTCCCAAGGTCAAAGCAGTCTCATCTTTATATGGATTGCAATAAATTACTTCAAGTCTATTCATAGCATAGGGAAGACCTTTTTATGTAGAAAGGATCATTATAGAGTTGCCAGGTCGTTAATTACATTGGGTTCTTCTAACTTGCTATGTGAGTCATTTCCATGAAGCGGTTAAGATCATGGTGAGAGATAATGCAGTAAAAAGTGCATTAAAATGCTTCAAATGTCCTTTTGCTCATATCTGTGCATCAGTCAGCACGACAACGGATTCCAAAAGGGCGCTGCCAATTTAAATCAATAAATTTTTACTGGTGTGGCTCTAGCCTGGGTGGATATTTCACGTCAAGGCAGGGGGGGTTGGTAGTATGATAGTTGTTGATGTTCAGAAGTATTAAAGTTTAATAGACTCTCCAGTCCCATTCTGTCTGTCATGTTGGTGCAAATCCAGAGTTGCTCCATCACAGTCAGGGGAGGGATGCAGGTGTGAGAGCAGAATCTGGCCCTCTGTGCCTTATTTACCACTCCAACCACCTGCTTTAGGAGATAAAGCAGCTGCTATCTTTCTAGTTTTAAATGTGACATTCAGCCAGTTCTATGCCTGGTCCCCTCATCACTTTAGATGCTTGTTGATTTTTTTTCCTTAAATGTCAGAAGAGTTTTTCAACTTAATTTGAATTCGGCTTGCCGAGCGTCGGTGGCAATGCTGTCACCTCCCACGAGGTCTCTGCTGTGCACGGGAGTCCTGTTGGTGTGTGGTTGTCTATTAAAACCTTGAGGTGGGGGGAAATTAGCCCTCTCCTTTACCTGCAGGGAGAGGTTTTTGCTGTGATTTACCTCCCTTAAGGCTGTCCCTTTTCACAGGCATTGGCATGTGGCTGGGGATGGGTTGTTTCACCCCGTTCTCCTTCCATCCTGTGATGGCCAGAGAGGTGACCAGTAGATTAGTCCAGACTGACTTTTTCTAAGATGCTTGTTCTTGGAAAGGGAACAAGCAAGGGAAAACTCAGCTTCTTTTTTCTACATTTTTCTCCTTGAGCTCCATCAGACTAATTCAGTGGTGGGGAACTGCCTTCACTTACAAGTTGAGGCATAGTCCTTCTCCTCCACCCACCTTGGTGGTGATGCCATCAGGAGGAAGAGGCAGCTTCATCTTCAAATCTGGCTTTCCAGAGGGATCCTTCATGATGTCTATGGGGTGAAAGAGTCAAGGGAAAGCTCTTAGAAGCTCTTTCTGTCTACCCTCTGTTCAGGTTAGATGTCTCCTGAGGAGGCTGTGCATGAATGCAGGCTGTTAGAGAAGCATAAACAATTTAATTCTGGTTGGGATGAGAAAGAAGAGGCTCATCCAAGCAGATCCAAATGTCAGTGTCAGACCATGGGGCTGCAAGGTGAATCCATTCTGCATTTGGCTCCCATGGGAAGGGTTGTATAAAGTGGCTTCTGGTGAACCCAAGCAGATCTCCTTCTGCCCCTATCAGCCCTGTGCAAGGTGGGTTGTGTGGAAGGCAGTCCATCCTGAGCCGTGCCCTCCCAAGGTCTCTAAGCCCTCCTTGCTGAAACCTCATTAGTGGGTCTATGAACCTAGAGGATAACTTTCCTCTGCATGGAAAGGACCATTCTCATCATCAAGAACAGCTGACATTTAAGATGGTTGAGGTCTCCAGAACATGGAGCTGATCAGTACCTGCTCTAAGTCAGCATTGCTTTGTAGGCTTCAAGCTTTCTATCAGCTGGAGATCATCTCAAAGCTGGAAAATGGTAGTTTTTCTAGGGTTGTGAAGATAGATATGTGAGTTATGAGTAAGAGGAGGAGGAGGAAGTGCAACACATGGCCACATGTTGTGCTGGTTCATCAGTTGTGCTGGTCCAGCAGCGTTTGCAGTGGCACCCAAGTGTCTAACCCGAGCTCTGCTCTTGAAAGGGGCAGGGTGGCCGTGGGGCAGGCACAAATGCACTGTGTCTAATCATGAGCTCCAAACCTTCCCTATCAACCCTTCAGCTCTTCACAGTCTAATTACAACTTGCCTGGTGCATTGGTTACGATGAGCAATGAAGATATAATCACTTGCTGTTATTTGTCCTTCCCAGCTCCAGCTGTTAAAACAATTCCTCCTTTCATAGCCCAGCCAATTTCATGGCTTTAATGTGTCCCCTCCGCTCCCGAATCCTGTGCGTGAGGAGCCATGCACTAGAATCTCCATGAAAGCAACCTATTTCCTGCATGAAACCCGTGAAATTGGGGAAGATAATATTTTTCAGAGCTGCTGGTACCCTGATTGCATGTTTGTTTGAAATGACAGTTTATGTTGTCTCTCTCTTTCATTAGGGAGGTTCAGTGATCGCGATGTTATTAACTAACAACAGCACTCACTGCATATAAACATGATTCCGCAGAGACACTCCAAGGAGCACTTGAAGGCAGAGGGGAGGGAGATGGAGAAGGAAGAGAGATGTGATATTTCTTGCCTTTTTTTTTTTTTTTAATTATTTCCAGAAGAGGGAAGGTTTGGAAGAGATTGTTAACTAGATTAGAAGCTCGGAAGGGTTTTATAGCACTGACTCACCGGTGTAAGATGTCTGGCAGTTCTTCCAGCACTGGGTTCTGTCAGGGCTTGAGGACTTCAGCACACTGGGAAGTTGCTTTCTGCATACACTGGTGTGTTAAGGATTTCTTTCAGACCCATCTTTACATCTCCAAATCCTCGCTGCTGACAGGGCACAGGCTCAATGAACCCCTCATGCCCTGAGGGTGGGGAGATGAGGGTCCTTCTGTTCCCCTAGCAGAACCTTTCCAAGCCAAATCATCCTACCAAGGGGGCTGAGCTGCACCTAGTGAGATCCAACCCACCTTGCTGCAGCTGTATCTACCTTCCAGTGTCCATCACATCTCCTGAAGCAGGCCCTGCTTCCACCTAACACCCCTCACAGCTCCACCTCTGCACCAGGCAAACACTGTCACTTAATTAACAGACCATGACGACTACATCCCAGGCAGTCACTAACTTGAAGCCTTGTCACCAGCCCTGTGAAATCCCCTGTGACAGGGCTGCTTTGCCTGGCATCTGTGAGGAAAACCAGGGCTACAGGCTTGTCTTCTCTTGATGTGATTTAGAGATGGGAATCAGTGTGGACTAATGAAACTAAGTGCTTGAGGGGGAAGCAGGGAGGGACCTTTCAGAATTTACAAGTTAAGGACATTCTTGGATGCTGAATTGTTGGGACTTTCATGGATAGAAGCTTCTAAAATACCTCACTCAAAACACCAACTAAAATCTAGAAGCTGTAGCTTTCCAGGGATGCCTCAAAAGCTTCATTGCCCCCCCAAGTCTTGCTGTGCAACCTAGAGCTGCAAGCAGAGCATCTTCCCCAGAGTCTGCTGGTTCCATGGGGGCTCTGGGATAAAAAAATAAGTGTCTGTGGACAGGAGGCTGATAGTGAGGGTGAAACAAAGGTGTTCAGCTGTGGCAATTGCCTTAGGAAATACCTAAGAGTGGTGGCAGAGTGGTAGGAGCTGTGTCTGTTGGGGTTGCTGAGAAAACAGAGGAGCTGGTTATACTGTCCGGACTGGGGCTTGTTGGAGGGTTTTACTCTTGTATCTCTCTTGTCTGTATGATGGAGGAATAAGATGGAATCAGTTTGGCATGTGCATCAGCACACAAGTTGCATCGCGGATGTTGTGCTGATTTCCCATGCTGCTGGTGCTGCCTCTTATTAAACATAAATAGCTGTGAAATGGACTGCGGGGGAGTTATCTATCCCGAGGTATGGAGCTTACTTTAGATGGAGCCAGCAAAGTTGCTTATAGCCAAGACTGTCCATTATAAGATCCTGTTTCCAGCAAGTTAACTCTCTGCCAAGAGATAATTGTTCAGGCTAAAAATTTCCATGCTGTAAGTCTGCCCTGGGCTATATGAAATTGTGGCAGAAGGGGTGGATTTTTGTCTTTTTAAATTTTTTTAAATAAAAAAGGTAACTTCACAACAGAGCTGAAGAGATCCAGTCTCTCCATGAGATGGAGGCAGAGACTTGGAGTTTGGCAGGGGGATGCAAAGCTGAGATTCAGTGGTGGGTAAGAGCAGGGAGAGGAGCAGTGAGTCTAGTGAGAGATAACTGTCTATTTTCATTACTATTGACTCGTAAACAGGAGATTCTGCTGTGGCTCTAATCGCTGCTGTTGTCTTCATCCCCATACAGGCTGGTTGGTTAATGTGGTTCTCCTGGCTAGATAGAGAAAACGTTCATGAGAGATTGTTAAAGGAGCTTGATTAAAGGTATAGCAATTTAGGAAATAGCAGAAAGCTTCTCATTCAGCCTTAATTTGGCCATTTGCATGGGTTTGTTCACTGTGATTGTTCTGAATGATGTAATTGGGTGTTATTTTCTCTATGGGAGCGCTTTATCTATTGCTAGGAAGTGCTAGCTACAGCACAAACATCCCTCCCTGGGTTTTGGTTTGTCTTGTCCTGCCAGCAGGA
>NW_010340439.1:4962-15025 GCF_000700745.2 Antrostomus carolinensis
AGCTGGAGATGTCCTTGGATGTTGGTTTCCAGCAGCCTGAGGGTTAGGGACTTCCTGAGCTAGATGGGAGATTCAGTTCCTGTTCCAAAACCTTTTTCTCCTTGAATTTAATCTCTTACTGACCCTACCCACACTTTTGCCTTTCACATCACCCTGTTGTAAGGAGTTTGACGGAGTTAATTGTGTATCTTCATGTGCACAGAGGGAACATTTGCTTTGGTCTTGCACTGAGCCCTGCAAAAAACAGTGTCTGAACTTCAGACCTGCTCATTCCTCTTGGTGTTAGTGGGGAGAGCCAGCGAGCTGCATCCTTTCCCCTCTCCCCTAGGAAGGATGCTGGGCTGTGGTGGTACCCCAGGCCCTCTCCCCAAAGATGAGGCGATGGGCTGGCACTGCTGCAGTGGAGCTGGGTGGTGTGAATGCCTCCCTGCATGTGCCAGCTGATTAGAAAGCAGAAGAATGGCAAGAGAAAATGAAAATGGGAAGGAGCTTGACAGCCCATGGAGAGGTATTTCAGCTGCAACACAAAACATTTGGTGGTAATTATAGAATAACCTTCATTTAAATGCAAATAAGCCTGTAATTAAGATAAGGGCTCTGTCATTTGCCAGTATTCCTCCTTCCCTCCCTTGCCAGTCACGGGTTTTGAGATGTTCCCCATCTCACTGTGGCACTGCCTGTTTGTCTGAGGGCTCCTATGGCGAGGGCCAGCGAGATGAGCAATAAAGGAACCATCTTCTGCTGCACTTTGAGCTCATCCCAGCCAAGCAGAGGAGTCTGAGACAGGACTGTGTGTCCTACTTGGACCCTGTGGCTGCCAGCTTCAGCTAAAACCCCAGCTCCAAATGATTCTCAACTCTCCAAGGCTTGAAAGCTGTATTTGGGCTGTGCTTGGGTATTGCTGAGATGCACATCTTCTCCCCAGGCCATGCAGGAGTCTGCAATGAGGTTGCGATGCTCAGCAAAGACTGCAGGAGCAGAACTCCTCTGCCATGTCCTGCTGCATCTGGGATGAGCTTGGAGCCCAGTTTGAATGAAAGTTTAGCAGCTGACAGTTCTCATTGTGGAGGTGAGGTGCAGGCAGCATTGTGGAGAGTATTTCCAGTCCTGCTTGTAGTTAGGACTTTCAAGAGACTGGTCTTCACTGGGAGAAAAAGATGTTACCCTTTGGCCTCAGCCAGGACACTATGAACCAGATGAAGAAGACAAGTTGGTAGGTTGAGTGGGAGTGAGCTCCACGTGTACGTACAGACAGGGCTGGTGGACAGGCTGTAATAATGTAATAACAACATTTAGACACTCCATCCTGAAAGCATCAGGGTCACACAGCACTGGAAAAACACAGATGATGACTTGTAACACTTGGAAATACCAGTGTACAGGGAAGCAGCATCTTGCCATCGTGCTGGGAGTACTTGCACGGACAGCAGCTGGGCTTACACAGGGTCTCCTTGCTGGGGAGGGAAACCAGAGAGCTGGAAACAGCCGTTGCTGGAAAGGTTAGCCAGCAACCTTTGCTTAAACTGTCTCAATCTGTATGAAATGTTATCTCTCTGCCTGACTAAAGATATGTGAGCTGAGGGAGCGGAGATGCTCCCGGATTGTATTTATCTAGCCCTTTGAAAGGGCGTTTGAGGAATTAACTCGGCAGCTTAGGAGAACTTTAATGTTTCGATAAGTGGCTGGTGCCGTGTCTCTGTCTACTGCAGCGTGACACCTGCGATGGAGCAGCTCTGTTGGCAGACATGGCCTGGTTAAGAGGAGGTAAACTCCTTGTTCTAGTTGTGTAGAAGCTGCCAAACTTCCTGGTGCTACTGGTGCCCCTTTCCTTCCCAGGCTCTTCCCCTCCCATCCCTCTGGGAGCAGGCACTGCTGTCTGGATCCATCCCTTGGAGCTGGGAGCGGGCGATGCTCTGACTGAACTGACTTCCCCGAGTCCATCTGCATTGCAGATTCCCATGAAAATGATGCCTGGTATATTAATGTATTCCCTTTTTCTTCTCCTTCCTTCTCCGGAGGCTTTGGCAGGTGTTGTGGGAGGAGGAAAGGCAGGCTCAGATCCCATTGTGGTGGAAGCTGAGGTGACTCCAACCTGGAGCAGGATCTGGGGTGCTTTCTTGGGATGATGGTGGGATTTGGGAATTACAGAGCTGGGGATCTTGCAGCAGCAAGATCCTGCTCAGTCACTGCTGGGGATGGAGGCAGAAAGGGAGACAACCAGAAGCAGTTGGAATAGGTGGTGTTGTAGATTCTTCTCTTGGACCTGTCTAGTTAATTTATCTATAGGGGAGAGCAGAAGACCTTGTCACCTCTAAATATGACACATTTCTCTTAAATACTGGCAGTGGGATTTCCTCCTGAGACTGAGCTAAATAAAGTGAGGTGGGAGAGGTTGAAGTTCCCTCTCCAGCAGGTTTTCCTGGCTGGAGAGGACCAGAAGTTCACATTCTGCTGGCCTGGATGATTCCTGTGGTCCCAGCAAGGTCTAACTGGTCTCCATCCAAAGAGAGAGAGCATGTCAGGGAGCATAAAAGTGCAGTTCAACAACAAGACACATCAGCAGACCCTCGGGCTGCTCAGGAAACAAGTCTAAAGGAGGAAAAAAGGAAAGGGCAATTTACTGGGGAAAGTGTTCTTGAATATACAAAGAATATGTCAATATAACTCTGCTTTTAATATTTGATATGGACCTATGAATAATTAATCTAAATGTACAGCCAACTCGGTGACCTCTGAAGAGATATTGCTTGTACCTGGGGGAGCAAAGAGTGCGTGGACTTGGGATAAATGCTTTATAATGGTACAGGGGACAGAGAAACCCTGGGGGTACCCACGGGGGAAGAGTCCCTGTGCTCTCTTCCCACTGCCCACGAGATGGCAGACAGTGCCCATGCAGGCACCCACACCTGAGCACCCACCAGGAGGGAGCTGGGCTGGGGGAGATGAAACTTCACCTTGGTCCAAGCTACCTGACTTGTGGAAAAAAACCCCAACCCTCATCACTTGGGCTCTGTTAGCACACCTGCAGTTGTGCATTGATGTTGCATCCCAAAAAGTGTGAGAAGCTGAAGAAGCTCAGCACTTTGGTCCCCTGTAGATGGGAAGGGAGAGGTAGGATTACTTATAGCAGCTAGACTTGCTGCTTGGTGAGGTCAGGCTCCTCAGCTGAAATGCCAATCCTTGGGATCTTCCTGGAGACAGAAAGGAACCTCCATCAGTTTATTTTCATAGAATCCCAGACTGGTTTGAGGGACCTTAAAGCTGATCCAGTTCCAACCCCCCTGCCATCAGCAGGGACATCTTCCACTAGACCAGGTTGCTCAAAGCCTCATCCAGCCTGGCCTTCAACACTTCCAGGGAGGGGGCATCCACAACTTCCTTGGGCAACCTGTTCCAGTGTCTGACCACCCTCACAGTGAAGAAATTCTTCCTAATATCTCATCTAAACCTCCCCTCTAAAGCTCATTCCCTCTTGTAGGCTGGCAGATGGACCTTCTCATGGATGCTGGCAAGGAGCCTTTAACATGGTGATGGACATGGGAGGGGAGCCCTGTTCCCCTGGGGAGACATTGCTGCACACGCTGGGGGGTTTTCCCATCATTAGCTGTCTAATTGCGCTCCCAGGCCGAGCAGAGGTCTCGGTGTTGGGCTCCTGATGCTTTATTGATTACTGCCACTTGTAGCACTTCATTTTCTCCATTTCTTCCAAATCCAAGCAGCTGATGGATTTCTTTTCTCCCTCCTTCTGTCTCCTCTGAAATCACTTTGAAGGTTTATTTGTGATTTCCTATGTGGTAAATGTGTACTGAAGTTGAGAGAAAAAAAAGGAGTTGTGAAAGGATTCAACCCAGTCCTTGCCTGTGCTGTGGGGTTCTGCACCTGCCTCACTAGGAATGTCATGGAGCAATCTTCTCATCATCCCCTCCATGACCATAGCAGGCAGAGTGCTGCAAGGAAAAGGCCAACCATCTTGAGTTGTGGGAAGCAATTGGGTCACCCCAACCCCAGCTGCCAGGTGTTTTCTGTGATCTTAGAACTGGATTTGTTGGCTAGAAAAAAAAATACATACAGGTGCTGCAAGCAGCAGGTGGACAGTGATGTCCTGTTCATGCGATGGGTCGGTGACTTCTTGATGGTACTTTGTGGGGTTTCCCATTTTCTGTGGCTTGCTTAAATGCATTGTTAAGAAAAGGGAGTGATGTTCTCTAGAGAAACCCTTCCTGGAGAGGTGGGAGAGCTGGTCCTTGCTCTGGTTTAGGAAGAAACGTGCTCAGGTTGTGCTGCAATGCACACCCATCTGTCGCTGGAGGTGTGAAAAGGGGATATGATGTGGTCCATGGTCCAAGTTGGGGGATCTAGTTTGGTTTTTGATGGGTTTTTTTGTTTGCATCATGTGCCTAAACATGAAAGGAGTTGCTCTGGCTCAAAGGGGGTTTAATCACCATGAAACTTGTTTGCTGTTGTTTTGATAGGGAAGAGGAGAACACTGAAGGTCTGGTGGAGCTGATCACACAGCACTGACTATGCATCATAGCCAATGAAAGCCATGTTCGTTAAGGTGCAGAGTCCAGAGAGGTGTTTTCACTGACTCTAACTAGAAATACTGTGAAAGGACCTGGTGACATCCTCCTCTCCTTGAGGTGAGATGCTTGAGGAAGGGCGAGGAAGGCCACGCTGCTGCTGTGCCTCAGTGGTGTGGGATGACTGGCAGAAGCAGCCTCGTGGCCCTGAGCTGTTAATACCCATTTTCTGAGTGTTTGCAGACAAGGTGATGAGGACAAACGGGGAAAGGGACAGGAAAGCCCTTGGTTTTGGCTTCTGAGTGTTCTCTTGCATCGGCTGAATTAAGTGGTCCCCAGCTGGGCTGTGCAGTCCTGCTTGAACATGGCATCCTCGTCTGGAATGGGTTGAGTTGACCTTAGTTTGACTGCTTGGTATATATCTGGCTTAAATTATTAGTGTGAGAAAACTGTCACAGTAGGTGTGAGATGGAGTGAGTGACATTGTATATTCATGTCTGCTTGGTAATGAGGTTCTGCTCGAGCCCCTTTGGGGCAGGAGGGTGCTGGAAGTCTTACTTAAAGCATGTCATTTCCTACCTACCGTGGGGTGTAGGAGACTCTAGTCTGGCTTTGCAAGCTCCTTGAGTAACAACAATAAGAGCAAGCTGATGGGACAGCTCTTTTTTTTGTGTGTGTGGGGAGGGATTTACCAAGAAAACTAGCAAACAAGAAGGATTTGAAATCCTATTTTTATTCATCCAGTGTTGAAATTGGCAGCCAAATTATGAGAGTTGGATGCCGAGAGAAAGCCATAGTTTCCATAACAACCAACAAACTATAATTAGTCAAAGAGTTGAGGAGAGGGGTCCAAAGAACAAATGGAAAAAGGAAAGGCTCTGTGAGGGATGCGGATAGAGATCAGAAAGCCTGGTCACAAGCGTCTTATGGGAGAACTAATCTCTCCAGAAGCTGTTTGGTCTTTAGACCCCCAGTACAGTTGTTTGAAGTTGTATAAACTCTAGATTTTTTGATGTTTTTCCACTTCTTGAGGACAGAAGGATTAGAAACACCCCATGCATTGAGGCTGTGTGCTTTTGAGGTGTGATAGGGTTGTACTGGCAGAGCCACGTAGGCTGATAAAGGGGTTGCAGAGTTTTTTTTCTTAACCTAGAGAGGTGGGTTGTAGGATGTGAGGAAGACACAGGTTTGGTGTTACCTGTTATGAGCCTCAGTATGATCAGGATGATGTGGGTTTAGTGTCCTGGTTTATCTAGAGAAGCAAATAAGGGTCTAGCAGAGCTGATGGGCTTCCTGGGCTCTGCTCTGCTCTCCTACCACAGGCTCCCAGAGCCTGAAAACTGTTGGGTCTTTCTTTCCCCCTCTAATTTTTCCCTTTAAAAAACTCCTACTCTTCACTTTTGCTCATTTGGGACTTTGCCATCGTTAAGAGTGAAAATTGTTACCAAAGTTACAAGAAGCACTAACAAAAACCAGCTTTTAGCAGCAGCAAACAAGCCCATGGCAATTGAGGTCAGGATTTAGCAGAAAAGTCCTTTCCCAGGCTCTGGGACAGAAATCCCCTGGTTGCTTTTTTTTCCTGTCTCAGCTCCTTATTTGCAGCCTGGCCTGGTACGAGCAGCTCTTGCTATTGGGTGTCCCAGTTCTGCAAAGGGAGCTCTGGCAATAAAACCATGTGTAGTGTGTGTGTGGGGGGGGGAAGATAATGAGTTAAATCATGACCCTGAGCAGCATTGCCCCAGCTCCCTGCCCTCTTACCCCTTTGCTTCCTCGTTTCTGAGGTGGCTGTACTCATGGACACAGGGGCAAGAGCAAGGCAGGCAACATCCACATGGAAAAGAGTCATGGTATCATAAAAAAAAAATACCCCTGGAACACCTCACAGACAATATAGAACAAAAAAAAAAAGAAATTATAATATGTCTAGAATACAATAGAAGCAAAATCTCCTGGCAGCAAACATTCATGCACTTGACTGCCAAGAAAAAAGGACCTTACAGAAGATGAGACATGAAAGGGATCCCTGCACAAAAACTAAAAGTCGGAACACAATAGTATATATTTCAGGCATATGAAAAGGAAGTGCGACAGTAATACTAAGGAGACAAGATACTCTAACAGAACCAGGAGCTGAGGAGAGAAGAAACTCAATCAGCAGTGACACAGGAGGCTTGGAAAAGGCAGCTCTTTGAATGGATCACAGTACTTGCTCTTTTTTTTTTTTTTTTTTTTAAAAAAAAAGGCAATCCTGCTTATTTATTTATTTATTTTCACTGAGAATTAATCTTTCTCCATTTTTCTCAGCTTGTACAGGAACAAGGGAGCACATGAATAATACATTGCCAAGACCAAAAAGATACAAGGGGCTGTATGCACAGGAACTCACGGCATCGATAAAAAATATCACGCTGTACAAGGATGATGCTGCTGCTGGCTTTTGGCAGTGGCAAGGGGAAATGGGAACCAGGAGGAGATGAGGAGTGGGTCTGCTGCTGGGTGGGCTTCTTGGAGGAGGACAGAGGGTGAGGAGAAGGAGCAGAGCAAGACAGGACTGGGTCCAGGGTGGTGTAGGAGCTCATGCTTGTTTCTCACCTGGACTGGTGTCTATCAAAAAATAGGTTTATTTCTGGCAATAAAGATTTGGAGTGATTCTAATTGCGGTCACAAGGATTTGGCATCTGTTTGGGGCTGGCTGTGCTGCCTGCAGGAGCCTTTCCAATGCAAAAGCTGCTCATGTTGGTGCTGGAGGTACCACTGACGGTGCTGCGAGGGAAGGATGCTCAGAGAGAGATCCTCGAGCTGCTTCCTCGCTGTCATCCCGGTGACAAGGAGGGAATTCCCAGCTGGGTGTCTTGCACATCTCTTCCCTGTCAAACTCTAAGCATGACTTTCTGCCTAGCCTTGGCATTTTTTTTTTGTGTGTGTGTGTGTGGTTATATTTAACAAAAGAGGTGATTTTGGTCCCACTGGTGTGTGACTTGAGCTGGTGCTTCAAGGGGAATTGCCTCTCACTGAGCTAAAACTGCAGGAATTGTCAGGTGCCTCGACTCTCCTGGTCAAATGAGTTGATGCCAAAGTGGTACAAGAGCTGATTTTTAAAAAGAATAAATATTCAAATACAGTTGAAGGGCTGAAGCCTGGTATTTTTTCTGTCCTTGAAAGGTAAGAGAGCCCGGAGGCAGAGTCTAGGGCTTTCCAACAGTTTGATGGCTCTGTAGAGAGGCTAAATTCCTGTTTAATAGGTTGTTCTCTCTATCCAAGATCAGAGAGCTCGCCTTTCCCCTCGCTCGTCCCTGGCAAGGTCCTGCTGTCTGCACTTCAAGCACATACATTATTTTTAATGATGTCCTGTAACAAGAAGCCTCCTGCAATCATCCTGTTTAGATCTGGAGCTTCTAAAGGATGGCTCGGAAAATCTGAAGTGCTGAAGCACCTTGGGAAGAAACAAAAACCTCTGCCCAAGCGTTTCCATGCTATGGTAGCCCTGATCCTGCAGCTAGGAGATTGCAGCCCTGATGCCACAACTGAAGGCTGGAAGGGGCATTGATTTAATTACCTGTGATTTCTCCAATCGAGCATCGTTTTAGAGCCCTGAAGGCAACAAGGGGGGGGTTTTTGGTCTGACCCAGCATGGCTCTGCTGCTGCTTCTTGCCCTAAAGCAGACGTTCGACTGCAATCTCATAGGCTGACTAACCTTCAGAAACAAAATACTCAGTTGAGGGTAGCCTTTTATTCTCAATTTGGTTTGTTTTGCAAGGAGTGAGTTTTTAAAAAGAAAACTCTGATGCTATTTTAGTCAAATTTACCCCAGAGGGCAGGAGGGGGGGTAGGTAAGGGTGAAAAGATCCCATTCCCAGGCCAGAAATTCTCAATATCCTGAGCTAAATTCAGCTCATCTCTCTAGGAAGAGGCTGGCCAGAGGTGTAATCTCAGGCAGCTTGTGCTGAAGATGAGTCTGCAGAAATGTGAGTGTAGCTTGAACGAGCATCCCATCCCCAGGGACATGTGGGGAAGGTCCCTGTCTGCCACCGGGTAGCAGGTTCTTCCCACGCTGGAGAAGAGCAGGGAGGATGGGATGCTCTTGATTTGTCTGGCTGTTACTTTGTTTACCTGTCCTAATGCTTTTTATGGAGCTGCCATAAAAAAAAAAAAACCCAAACAAAAAAAAAACCAACACCTACTCATTAGACAGCGTTGATATTCATTAATGTTGATTCACCAAAAGCTTAATCAATCTTCTGTGACCAACGACCCCGTTCCCGAGGGAGAACAAAGCTGTTGAACAAATTAGCCTTACAGATTGGAGGCAGAGCTTGCAGATGCGACAGCCTGGGTACCAAAGCGGGCGGCGCGTGGATTCGTGTAACATGCCCAGGAATAATAGCATTCAACTGGGTTTTTTTGGGGTTTTTTTTTCCCCTTTTTTGTTGTTTTGTTTTGCAATTTCCATCTTGACTGAAGTACGCTGGCAAAGTGGCTCAGCCCTTCTCTTGTCTCACCTTCTCTCTTACCAGCCCTGCTGTCTGCAGGCACGGGAAGATGGAGCAAAGAGGAGAGTTGTTAATGGATTTGGCTGAGATTTAGAGACTCTTTGTTTGTTACCTGGCTCTGTTGCAATGTCCTGCAGTGGCCATCAAGTCCCTTGTCCCTCAGTGCCGTGGTACTTTGCCCTTAACAATGAATATAATGCTTTTAACACCTCCGGGGGGGCTGCGAGGGTATAACCACATCAGTTGGAGAGGACTTGGTTTTGTAGCCAGAGATTTGTTAAAAACAGACAATATCAAAGTGTACTCTTCATTTTTCTTTGACCAAACTGCTCGGGGCGTGCTGGCTGGGAGAGGAGAGGAAATGCTCTGAGTGTTTTCCATAAATAAGAGGGAATATCCAAGGAGGGGATGAGATGCTGCTAAACAGATCTAGGAGGATGGATCCAGACCCCATGCTCAAGGAGCAAGGGTCTGCAGCATCCCTTCTGGAAGGAAGTGCTGGGACTTGGTTATGGGGAGATGTGGAGGATGCTTTGTGGTGCTTGTGTCACACTCCCTCTGGCTTTGTGACATCAGACTGGTGTTGCTCAGAAGTTCTGCAACCTGTTCTTCAGGGCTTGCAGACCCACCGACTCATTTCACACTGGCTGCCGCCTGGACATCAGGTTAGTAATGACTTTCCTTCTTCCTCCTGGGCTGGATTTGAGTGGCTGGTCGGGAGGTGAAAGGCCCCCGTTCCCATTACTGATCCAATTTCCTGGACTTTTACCAGGTAGATAGGAATTGCCAGAGCGGAACAGCCTGATGGGCCATCGAGCCCAGTGTGTCTCCTCTCTGACAGCAGCTTGTGTTTGGCGTGTAATTAAAAAGCCTTTGTACTATTTGACTTGTAATTTAATATCACGCTGCCACGTACATATCTCATTCAAGAAAGAATAGGCTCTGACATTTGCCAAGACGGTGACAAGCCACCTTCCTTGCACGCCACATCCACGGGGTGGGCTCTGCATCCACGCTGTGCATCCATCGCTTGCCGTGCGTGGGCAGAGACT
>NW_010340439.1:15085-15435 GCF_000700745.2 Antrostomus carolinensis
TCCTTCTCTCTGGTACAGGGAGGGGGGGAAAATCCGGGGAGAGCAGAGTTTGCAGGGAGCAGTGTTGTGGGGGAGTTGTTCTGTGATTTATGATGTTCTGCAGCAAACACTGAGATGAAGGAAAATGCCTTAAATGGTTCTTAAAAGCTGGCTTTGGTAGAAAAGATGAGCCTGTGTGATTACACCCTGTCTGCACGGGCTCGCTTGAGCCCCTCTTGGCTGATGTTGCCTCCTGACTTGGAGCTGGAGCAGATAAGGAGGGTGCACAGCCCTGTCCATCAGCTCTGCTGCAAGGGCAGATCGGGGAGCGGGAGGCAGCCCCGCATCAAGCCATGCTCAGAGGGTTTGCT
>NW_010340439.1:15487-20176 GCF_000700745.2 Antrostomus carolinensis
GCGATCACCATGGGGGAGATGGCAATCTGCTGTGGCCACCTTGGCTGCTCTCTGTCCTGGGGCGTGCTGGCTGGGAGAGGAGCAGAAATGCTTTGAGTGTTTTCCATAAATAAGAGGGAATATCCAGGGAGGGGATGAGATGCTGCTAAACAGATCTAGGAGGATGGATCCAGACCCCACGCTCAAGGAGCAAGGGTCTGCAGCATCCCTTCTGGACGGAAGTGATGGGACTTGGTTATGGGGAGATGTGGAGGATGCTTTGTGATGCTTGTGTCACACTCCCTCTGGCTTTGTGACATCAGACTGGTGTTGCTCAGAGGTTCTGCAACCTGTTCTTCAGGGCTGTGGGTAATACAAAGCGATGCTGATCCATGTGGACGTGCTCTGTGCGGTGCTTTCCCTATAGTTTGCCCTTTGTTTTGCTGGTGGGCTGGTGACCACCCTTGCTGGAGAAGCTGTTTATTGTAGGAGATAATCATTCAAAAATGCATGAGGGGTGTGAGGCAGAGGAGGGACAACTTGAGTCAGAATGAGACCAGTTGGGTACAGAGGACTGGATGCAAAAGCTTTTTGGGTTTCCAATCACTCTGCTTTTGACCAGAGGCAGAGAGAACTTCTGAAACTCAATTGTAGTGAGACTGAGATGATGCTGAAAACCTTGGGCTGGCTGTTTTGCCAGGATAAAGCTCACCTTGGCAGGTGTTGCTCACCTCAGCACCAGGGCTTGCCAAGCCTGTCTCCATAGGGAGTCTACTTAAGACTGATTAATTTGCCTACCTGTGTGCTATTCCTTCTAATTGACTGAACCTACAAGAAAACAAACCTGGGCTGATCAATAGAGAAATAATTTTGCAAATTGTGGACATAAATCATTCCCGATCAGCTTGTGTTCACGTTCCATTAATGAGTAAACCAAACTAAATCAATGTTCTTTATTAAAACACAATTGTTTTATCTATTATGACTTTCAGCAGGTGGTGTGAGGAAGGGGACAGCAGTTGCTCACCTACCACACGCTCGTTGTGCTGAGATATGATCAGGGAACCGTGTGTGCATCGCACGAGTGGGTGCACTGTGCCTGGGGTCTGTGTAGAGTGGGGAGCATCTTCCTTTGGGATGCTGTATGCCCAGCCAGCCCAAGTGTCGTGGGGTATTAATTAACCTCATTACTGCAATATTTCTATCTATAAGGAGGAGATAAAGGAACCAGGTGCCTGTGTTGGTGTTTTGTGTCACCGCTGTTGTCACCCTGCAGTCGTTCAGCCCCCGGGATGGGAGCCCAGAGGGATCTCCCAGCTCCATTCTCAGATGCTGGGTGTTTTTTGGTGGCTCATCCCACTGCATTCCTTTCCCTTCAGGAGATTTCTCTTCTTGGGCTGTGTGTTTTGTTGCTGTCAGGGCTGGAATTGGCCAGCCAGGCAGTTGATGTCTTGTTCTGTCCTTGGGTCTTTCCCATCATCAAACCCTGGTGATTTTCCCCTTGTGAAGCACTTCCAGGTCTGGAGGGGCTCTGATCTGTATCTGGGCATCCAAACCACTGCCCTACTCAGAAGTGAAAAGCCATTTTCTATTCCCTCAACAACAGAAATAGGATCAGGGCTGTTTTGTGTCCTGATTTACAGCCTTTCTGGCCAGGAGGAGAGTTGCTCTGGGTCGTTTGCCTCTTGCTGTATGTGCTAACAGCCTTTGAGAGCCATGCAGGTGCCCTAAGTGTCTGTTAGGGAGCCCCATCTTTTTATTGATTTTTTTGAATAGTACAAATGAACAAATAACAGTGCAACAATAAAAACAGGGGGATAAATAATCTGGTACGTGGCACGCTCAGCTGAATGGAGCCAAGTGAAATGCAGCTCAGATGCGCACTTGGAGAAGGTCAAGTTTTTAAATCTAAACTGGAGCTAAGTAAAATATTGGCTAACTAACTGGATTCCAAAGCTCATAAAATGTTGATAGTGCTGAATGTCGGCTGGAATATATGTCCTCATCTTTTAGACAGGGAGCTGGTGCTTTTCCTTGATCTTCTTTCCCTGGGGAAATGCTCCTGGGAAGCAGAAGGGAGCCTGTCAAGTGGCTTGTTTTCCTCTGTGTTGGCAGGGCAGAGCCAGAAAGGTCGCTGGGGTTAAGAGCAGCAGTAGAAAGCTAAGCTACAAGCGGTGCTTCGAGTTGCTGTGCTTTGATTTCTTAAGCTGAGCCACGGGCTGGGATGGTTACAGAGGATGCTGTGGAGAGGAGCTCTGGGCACAGACCCAGGCTGAGTGTTTCCCTGCTGGTGTTGAGCATGAGGAGAAGAGGGTTTGGGTACAGGAGGTGAGAAGGGATGTGTATGTCTCCTTAGCTGGGTCCCGGTGTCCTCCTGCCATGCAGGAGATGAGTTCATGCCTTGAGACGTGTGGTTCATGCTTTGGACTTCATCTGGCGTGGACTTGGCATGAGGATGGATGTTGTTCCAGATGAGATATTCCCCTATAATGGCTTAATAAATCTGAGGGTTCAGGTTGATGAAGAAACCACTTGTGCTGATCCTTCTTTACCCTGGCAGAGCCCACCAGCTCCCTGGGAAGGACAGGATGGTACCCAGGAACCATCATTGGATGCACCAGCTTAAAACTGCAGAGCCTGCAAAGCTCTAGGCTGGGGCCTGAACTAAGCAGCTCCTGCAGCACAGAAAATAATAGTGCCTACCACAAAGAGGTGTTGGGAAGACAAGTCAGTTAATGTTTGTGCAATGCTTTGAAACTTGGAGGCTTTTGAAGTCAGGATTTGGTTCTTTGCTGTTCTTTCTTCTTTGTTCCCTTCAATGCTCTGTAAGGAGTGTGGCTCTGGTATGATGGTATCAAGGTTTGATGGCCTCTTGCGCCCTGAGAGAATTATGTTCTCCCTCAATGGCTCCACTTCAAGGCAGAGTGTTCAATTGATATTCCCTGTATGGCATTGGCTCTTGTACATAGTGCATTTTTATTCAAATAGTGGTATTGATTGTGGAGAAAGGAATGGAGAAAATAAATGAAAACAAATAAACACTGAAGATTTGTAGGAAACTTATTCAAAATCTGGTTCTGAAAGTCAGGGAACCATCTGTGTCCTCTGTAGGAGCAGTGACTGGCACCTCCTTTATTAGAGTGTAGTTGCAAGATGCCTTTGTCAGCAAAAGTGGTATAAATATGTGAATAGTTGGGGAAGGCACCTGCTTGGAAATACCCATCACAACCATATGTGGTCAACCTCAGTTATGAAGATATCCTGACAAATATACCTACCAAATGGGGTACTGCACCAGCTCAGCTCATGGGAGAGGAGATGGACTGCTGCATCTCCTTGCCAAGGTGCTTTGTGTGGTCTGCCTGCTTGGTTTGGCCAGGCTTTTAGTTTGCAAAAGCTTTGAAAGATCTAAGGCTTGTGTTTTGGGTCATGGTCCATCTTCTATCATTTATCAGCTTGAAAGCTGGCATAACAGCCCTGCTTTTGTATTTGATGCCAGGGATGTAATCAATAGTTTGAAGCATCAGAAGCATCATACCCATCTCATACCCAGTTGAACTTCAGAACAGAACTACAGCTTTAAAAATTAATCTTTCCTTCCTCCAACAGTCATTTCACTGATCTTTCTTGCTCCTTTGAGAGTTCTGTGGTAGGGAGAGACTCTAATTTTTTGTTGGAAAGATTTTCAGGCCTTGTGGTTGGTATGAAGGCATTGTCTGAAACAGTTGGAAGGGCTACAATTTTGAACTTGTTCGTGGTCTTGGTGTCTCGTTGTTTTCCAAACTAGCCTGTCATAGGGAAGATGTTTAAAGGTGAGTTGCTTTTGCATCCAAAGGATAGGACTTCCAGGATTACCTTTCTTGTTCATATTGGACTACATTTTTCTAGATGAAAAAGCAACCAAAGAAATGAAACTGTGTTCTCTACTCAAAAGCACCAGCTTGGTTTAGGGATGCCCTTTCCTACCTCAGGGCAGAAAGGTGCAGAGATGGGATGGCACAGCCACCAAGGAGCAAATGCTCCAAAATTTCACTCCAGCCCCTCCTCTATCATGTTCCCTGGTCACCATCCTCTCCCAGATCAGACATGACCTTCAGGTGATCCACATGGGCATTTTACCTGGTTCTGGTGCGTGGCTCCTGCGAGGGTTTGCGTGGCAGCACGTGAGTGATGGAGTGTGCCGGGGGAGCTGGCCGCTTCCAGCTGACAAGATAATGAACTGCCAAATAAAGCACGGGAGAAAGGGAAATCCATGATAAATCCACCTCTCATGTGCTGCAGAGGAGATGGATAAACTCCCTGTCTCCTCCTGACAGAGGGATTTTTCTCTCCTGTGCCCACTGCAAGAGAATGTGGCAAGGATGCTGCTCCCACTGCTGCCCCTTGCTGCCCTCTGGCACTGACAGACAGACGGACACACTGAGGGGATGTACATCATCACACCATGCTGCACCGTGTCTTCCTGGAAGTCTGTGCATGGTTGGGGCCAGCAGTGTCCCTTCAGTGTCAAGGGACTGTCGAGTCCTCGTGCTCAACCAGTGACAATTAATTTTGAGGTTCATATGTGGAGGGATCCTTGCTCCTTCCTCAGCTGGGTGCTGTAAAGTGCAAAATGTAATCCCAGCTCCCAAATCCAGACCCTGCTGCTGCTCCTCCTTCCATTGCTCTCTTCATGGGGACAAATGCAAAGTCCTGCACCTGGGTTGGGGC
>NW_010340440.1:0-18981 GCF_000700745.2 Antrostomus carolinensis
CATGCCATCGTTGCAGAGCCTGTGAGGGAAACAGGTAAATTTTAATTACCCTGCAAATGATTCACTGTGAAAAATGAGAACTTCATTTTCATCATCAAACCCTTTCCCTGTTTCATCCTTATCCACAACTCTGATATTACTAAAATATTTAAGGAGGGACGGCATTGACAATTCCTCTTTACAATGAAGTTCTTCCAGGTTTCAAGTTCACTAAATAATTTCCATGTAACAGACATTACGTGGTAGTTCTACCACCTGTAGTGAGCAGAGTACGCCAATTACCAGTCCTGACCACCCAAAATGTCACCCAGCGTGCCAGTGGCCATATTTACCCATTTTAAGTGAAAGAGCTGGTTTGAGGTTACGCCATTGACATCAAACTCAAGGCATCCAGCCTGGGCTGGATCTCAACATCCCTCTCAAATCAGAAGTCAAGCATTTACCTGTTCTCCTCTCCTTCCAGAAGCTTCCTGTACATGGCAATCTCAACATCCAGGGCAATCTTGATGTTCAGAAGCTCCTGTTACCCCTTCAGCAAGCGAGCCAGCTCCTCCTTGTCTTTCTGCAGGGCACATTCCAGCTCTTCCAGTTTTATCCTAGCATCCTTGAGGGCCATCTCACCCCGCTCCTCAGCCTCAGCAATAGCTGCCTGCAGCTGCTGGTTCTGGGGAAGACAAAAGGCAGATTCTCAGATCTCATTTTGTCACTTTAGGATCAGCCCTCAAAACTCAAATGGAGAAGTCAAGGAAAAAAAAAAAGGTGACATTTACATGAATTAAACAAAGGGTGGTTGAAGAAACAGTTTCTGCTCCACACATGGTCATTCGTGGTCCAATCTGATGCCAGGATCCCATGAAACACTAACCAACTCCTACCTGCTTCTTCACGTTCTCAATCTCAGCCCGCAGCCTCTGGACGTTCCTGGTCAACTCTTGGATCTCAATCTTGGTGTTGCGTAGGCTGTCCCCATGCCTTCCAGCAGTGCTCTGCAGCTGTTCGTACTGATGGTATCAAGACAAAACAAACCATCAGTGAAACATTCCTGATGCCTAGACAAGATTTGTCAACAGTTTCATAACACACGTACTGCTACAAGCACCTATCACGTTGGTCATGGATGCCCACCTGGGCAAAAGGTGGGCATCCTCAGAACCAAAGATGGTTCTGAGACTCAAGTATTAATAGTTCTGTACTTTGAAATAGATCTTAGTCACACTAAAAAGCGTCCCTTGGCTTCCTAAAAGCTCCTTTGGGAAGACATTTTCTAGTTTATGTACCTACAAGACATGTCTCAAGTTAATGGGCCTACAAGAAAGATGGGGAGAGACTTTGGCCAAGGGCAGTTAATGACAGGACAAGGGGAAATGGCTCTGAACTGGAAGAGGGGAGGTTTAGATGAGATATTAGGGAGAAATTCTTCACTGTGAGGGTGGTGAGACACTGGAACAAGTTGCCCAGAGAAGTTGTGGCTGCTCCTCCCTGGAAGTGTTGAAGGCCAGGTTGGATGAGGCTTTGAGCAACCTGGTCTAGTGGAAGGTGTCCCTGCTGATGGCAGGGGGGTTGGAATTGGATGGGCTTTAAGGTCCCTCCCAACCCAAACCAGTCTGGGATTCTATTATTCTATTTTTTATCATCTTTACTGAGAGATTTGTATCGTGCATGAAAATGAGGTTCTGGCCACCTTCAACACAGTGAGTCAGATCCCTCAAAAGCAACATAGTTCCTCTGGAGACTTCCTTGCATGAGCTCCAGCATGGTTAGCTTAAAGAGACATCTCACTTGGTCATAAATCATCTGCAAACTCTAGCCATCACCCAGGGTTCCTTGTCTACTTCCCAACTCACCTGGCTCTGGTACCAAGCCTCAGCTTCAGCTCTGCTGCTCTGAGCAATCTGCTCATACTGACGTCTGACCTCCTCAATGATGCTGTCCAGATCCAGGTGACGGTTGTTGTCCATGGACACCACCACCGACAGGTCCCGGCTGATTGTCTGCATCTGAGCCAGTTCCTACAACCAAGCACGGAGTTAGCCTGACCATCTGAGGAGGGGACAAAAGAGCACCAGCTCCAAGCAGCCTCTCCAGACCAAATCCACGTGGCCACCCAGTCCAACCTCAGCCTCTTTGGCCACCACACATCTCATTACAACTCCAGCCAGCCCAGGGGAAGGCAGAGCTCTTACCTCCTCGTAGATGCACCTCAGGAAGTTGATTTCATCAGTCAGAGCTCCCACCTTGGCTTCCAACTCTACTTTAGTCATGTAGGCACAGTCCACATCCTACAGGAAAGATCACAAGGAATACTTTCATTTCCTCTTGGAAATCCTTCAAGACCATGGAAATTACAGCCTGTGTCAAGGGTAACAGCTGTGACGGTACTGTTCAGTTATGCAAATTAAACACAAAAGACTTCAAATATCAGCCCACAGATCCTACGGTCTCTCCATAATTCCCATTCAAGAGCAAGTGAGCAAGTTCCCTCAAAGCACAGCCAAAGCCTGATCTTCAAGCAGTCATTTTGTAGCGCGTGTGACTCACCTTCTTAAGTACCACAAACTCATTCTCAGCAGTTGTGCGCCTGTTGATCTCTTCCTCATACCTATGGAAAGTAAAAGTATAAGTTGAATTTCCAGAATCTTCCTGCCCAAGGCCACATTAACAAACTAAAAAAAAACACAAACAACAAAAAACCCCCCAAAAAAACCCAGAATAAAATATTTAAATTGAAAAAAATTATATCCACAATTGCCATAAAAATCATGTGGGTGAAGAAAAACTACTACCAAGCTGCTTGAGTTGTTTGCTGGGTTAGACTCTCACTGCACTTACTTGGTTTTGTAATCCTCCACGTACTGCTGCATGTTCTGCAGCTCCGACTCCAGCTGTCCCCTCTGTGACAAGATTGAGTCCAGCTGCCTCCTCAGGTTCTGGATGTAATTTTCAAAGAGGGCATCAAGATTCTTCCTTGGCCCTGTAGGCCCTTGTTGTTGGAGGAGCTCCCACTTGGTGGAGAGGACTTTGTTCTGTTGCTCCAGGAAGCGGACCTGAAAGCCAAGACATGGAGTATTCAACCATCACATGGGCAACAGCAGCAGCAGCCAAGGCACCTCTTTCATCATCTAAAAAAGATTCTCCTTTGCATGACAATGAGAGAACAGGTTCATTTTTTGTTTGTTTGTTATTATTATTATTTTTGTTGTTGCCTAAACTCTAAGATTGGAAAAAGGAGGAAATTCCAAAATCATATTCAAGTCAAAGGAGCTTTTAAATGGAGCAGTAGCTCCAAGGATGTTCCCATCACAGGAATTTCTAGTCTAGATTTAAAAGCCTGGATATTTGAAAACAAAGAGAAAATAAAATATTAATATATTAGTGAATAATTAAATGGGAGAGGAATTGGAAAGAGAATGGTAGAGGAGAGAAAATTTGTGCCTGAAACCTGTAGATGTTTGGAGGCATTGAGCTTGCTTGCTCTTGGTTGAGCCTGGTGCAACAGGCTGGATTAAAGCCCTGAAGACATCGCTTTGATCTCGTATGGAAGAGAGATTCTCATCTCTCCCCTCGCAGTGCTTAATGAAAAGAGTCTGCTCAAGCTTCTCAGCCTGCTGCTCTTTAGCTCAAAAAGGACAACCTTTCTGCAGAACTTGAAAGTTCTTCCCAGTTTTGACCCTTAATTAGATGCAGTCCCACCCTCTCACCTTATCAATGAAAGAGGCAAATTGATTGTTAAGAGTCTTGATCTGCTCCTTCTCCTGGTTTTTCACTTGCTGGATTTGGGGATCAATCTCTACATGGACTGGCTGTAGGAGGGTTGAGTCAACCTGCACTGGCTGGATTCCAGGGCCACCTCTACCGGGGCCACCAAAGCCTGCCATGCCAAAGCCTGGTCCACCAAAGCCGCCCATTCCTCCACCACCCATTCCTCCACTGTAACCACCCATTCCTCCACCAAAGCCACCCATTCCTCCACCACCACCCATTCCTCCAAAGCCACCCATTCCTCCTCCACCCATTCCTCCTCCAAAGCTGCTTAGTCCTCCTCCATAGCCTCCACCAAAGCCACCCATTCTGCCTCCGTATCCTCCACCACCATAACATCCACCCATGGAAATCCTTCCACTGCCACCTATGTTATGGAGACTCTTGCTGCTAAACCCTCCACAACGTCCTCCACCTCCAAATCCCCTGGACACAGAGAACGAGCTGTAGCTGCTCCTGCTTCTGCCGCCACCTCCTCCAAAGCCACCACCGATGGCAGAGCAAGAGCTGTAGCCCCTTCTACTCCCTCCTCCAAAGCTTCTGCAGACAGATTGCCGAGACATGATTGTTTCTTCCGAGTGGAGTCAAAAAAAAATCGAGGAGTTAAGAAAGATCAATGGAGTTGTGCTGCAAGGAGACGAGTGCAAGGAGAAGGGAAGTGAGTCCCTCTGACTGGAGGGCAGTCGACGCTTTCTTTTATCTGTTTCTGGAGGTGGGCTGGGTTTGCATGGGCGTGAAGGAGGAGACAGTTACTGTCTTCATCAGCGTGGTGTGGTTTACAGATTTTCATCTTCAATTTGCCAAACATTCACCCTACCCAGAAACACACCCTCTAATGCAGGAGAAAATGAAAAATAAATGCTACAACTGTGTCTACCAAACGGCAACACTCGATGACTAAGAGGTCTTACACTTTTGTGGTAGAGTAACAGTCTCTGTAGGATACTCCAGTCTCTTTTTTTTTCACCTTTCATCCATTGTGGTTGTTTCCCTGCTTATGTTTATCTTTATTTTGATCTTCCACTCCAAAGCCCCATTGGCAGCCAAGCACCGTGGTTCATGCCAAGTTGTAGCATGGCTTTCACAATTCCCAAAACACACCTATGTTACACCCTTTAGTCTTCTTTTTACATGGAAAATTGCCTTTGGCTTGCAGTAGTTTCTCAATCTAGAGCCAGGGCTCAGCAAATTGCGTTTTGATGAGGCTCTGTGTCTTTTTGATAAATAAAACCTTACCAGAAACGAGATACTGGAGTGATGGTTGGCACTGGAAATTCATTTATTGTTGGACCAAACTCTTACTGAAAGTGAGTCCTGGAGTCTTCATGCCAAGATAGTCTCAGCACCAGTGAAGAAACACCACAAATATCACAGTTGGGAAATGCCTTTGGGATTTTCTGAAAGCTTCAAGACCATGAGAAGAGGCAGAGAAGACATTGGGAGCCCAGTTGCTACAGTGGGAAGTGTGGGCAGATGGACAGCCAGCTCTGAGAATAGACGGAGAGAAGGAGGCATGCAAAATCATGCTGCCCACATCATAATTCCCATAACTATTTAAATGCAATTAGCCAGGCAGAGGATGCTGGAGAGCTCAGCTCATTTGTAGAGACACATGGAAACGAGGAGAACAGAGGACACAATAACTTTCACTTGAGGAAACGCATGTTTTTCAGCTGCCTGGCTTACTTCTGTATTTATATGCAAATATATTTTTGGCAGACATAATGCTCTTAGAAGCTGTGTTGAGTTCTACTTCAAGAACATGGGCAGGTATCCTTCAAAAGCTTATTTGAAAGTGGTCACCAGGCTTCCAAAAGGCAGAAGCTGATCAGAATACTCTGGGTTTGGTGCCATATGGGGAAAGGATTAGCTTAGGAGTTAAACTTGCAAGAATAAGACTATGACCCATCATGTATTCATCCTTTTGTCTTGCAGAAACCTGCTTATCAAATAACAATCGCTGTCTTTATTATTATTATTTTTATGGAGAAATTCCCTTTTGTAGCAATTTTCAACTTTTTAAAAGCCACTTCAGAAAAGTTGACGTTCAAAAATCTTTCTGTCTATTGAGGGATCTAACTGTGCTGTTAGCTGTCTAGCAAGGTTCTCAGAGGTTCCCATAGGACACAGGTAATTAAGTGCTTCTTGAAAATCCACACTAGCAACTCTTGGTATCTTCTGATGTTTAAATACTTCTAAAAATATCACCCAGACACCAAAATTGCCTAGGGACCTGGACCTTGACATAACACACAGCTAAACTGACATTTCCACTGAAAAACATGACTGCTAGTCCCTCCTCCCTCCCCAGCACCAGCACAGATTCGTGAGCACACAGGGAAGTGGATCAGGGGATGGAGAGGGCTAAAAATATATATATATAATAACAAAATGTCACTGTGAGACCAAAGGGATGGGGAGGACTATTGTGGGAGGAATATTGTGTCCAGTTGTGGGCCCCACAGTTCAGGAAGGACAGGGAACTGCTGGAGAGAGTCCAGCACAGAGCCACCAAGATGATGAAGGGAGTGGAGCATCTCCCTGCTGAGGAAAGGCTGAGGGAGCTGGGGCTCTTTAGCTTGGAGAAGAGGAGACTGAGGGGTGACCTCATTAATGTTTATCAATATGTAAAGGGCGAATGTCAGGAGGATGGAGCCAGGCTCTTCTCAGTGATGCCCAATGGTAGGACAAGGGGCAATGGGTGTGAGCTGGAACACAGGAGGTTCTGCTTCAACTTGAGAAGAAACTTCTTTCCAGTGAGGGTGCCAGAGCCCTGGGACAGGCTGCCCAGGGAGGGTGTGGAGTCTCCTTCTCTGGAGACATTCAAGACCCACCTGGACGCCTTCCTGTGTGATCTCATTGAGGTTCCTGCTCTGGCAGGGGGGTTGGACTGGATGATCTTTCGAGGTCCCTTCCAATCCCCAACATCCTGTAATTCTGTGTGACAGGGGGCTTGGTGGTTGTGCAGCGTGGTTTATAGACCATGGACTGAGGAGGTCCCATATGGCTTGTTGGTCTTCAGCAAGACTTTGTTGGGACTAACACCTGCCGAGCCCGGGAGGTTTTGAAGCACAACCTCAAACATCACTACAACCATGAGCCAAAAGACTTGACAAACATCTGATTCCCTCTTGGGGCGAAAGCAAGAGCCATCTCTCAACAGCCCTTCCCGTCTAGAAGAGAAGCAAATCCCAGGCAAGACATGGCAGCACCATCTCTACAAACTCAGGCCGTGAACACACTCTGCTCCTGATTTACCAGTCAAATACATTCCACCACCCCCTGCCACACCACAAGGTTCAGGAGGGTGCTGGGTTTGTAGCTACTATAGATATAATCACGTATGTGCGCATACGCATTTAACGATGTCTCCGTCTGCGTTACCAAATCCGTGGTTATGTTTTTCTGGGGGGGGTTTTTTGTTGTTGTTGTTGTTTGGTTGGGGTTTTTTTTTTCTTTTTCTGTGGGCGGGACGACGTGATCAGAAAGTTTTCCCATTCCCAGCCGTGTTGGGAAGAGATGTGTTAGAGTCAGCACAACTCTGGAGTCCCGAGCGGCCCGTGTTTAGATAACGCGCTCGTTGAGTCACGGCTGCTTTTCCAGCCAAGTTTAGGAAATCGAGTTGGGATTTGGATATCAACATCATCACCTGGTTCAAATGCAATAAGCAGCTTTAGATTGTGGGGGATCTCAAACAACATTGTGGTACCCAAAGCTCTAATGAAGGAAAATGGCTTTTAAATGTCCTTTCCAACCCGAATTATTCTATGAGTCTATGAAAATAAACAGGCAGGAAAAGCTGCTCAAGCCTTGAATACTTGGAGGAAAAGGTTCATTTCAGCAGCAGCACCATCAGTTGACCTGCACTGAACTTAGGAAAAGTCTTCAACCACAAAAAGGGAGAAATTCTGGGGGAAAAAAAGCAAAGCAAAGCATTTAATTCCCACACTTTCCATAAAACACTTGACATCTAAGTGTTTTCACCGTGCTTTAGAAGAAGACTTTTCAAACAAAATTAAATGAAACTTATTTCAGGCCACGTAAAATGTTTTCTCTCCTCCTACAAAAGGCAGAAATTATGTCACATCTCTGTCCAGCCCGAGAGAATTTTCTCCTAATTGCTGGTGCAATCATAGGAACAAAAGGTAAAGGCTTTTTGTGTCTGTGTGTTTTAGCTCCAGCATTTGTCCACATCCAGAAGCTTTTTGTTCTTCATCATCTGTCCTGATGTCAGGAGTTATTTTGCTGGAGGCAAGTTTACACAGAGGCAACTCGTTTGGGGTGACTCTGAGGGAAGCAGATGTCTTTTTCATTCAACGCCATCTCAGGTCCCTTTTACAACTCACTAGAAGATTTAACCATTGCCCAAACCATCTCCTCGTCCAAGCAGTTACATGTCTTTGCTGGCAGCGTCGTGACATTCCACAGCGGCTGGTACGTTTATGTCTCAAGCATTTACAAACAGGGAACAGAGCATGGGATAAATGAAATGACTCATCCGGATCGCAGAGCGAGTCTGCGGTTGACCAGGGATGTGATTCAAGGTCTCCTGAGTAAGAGGTCAAACCACACGAGGCGTTTTTGGCTCTAAATCTACAGGTCATCAAAAATATTCTACTTTTGTGGAGAGGTAGGGTTGAGATCTTGCTCTTCCCATGGTCTTGGTTAGCTTTTTGGAGATGCCTTAAACGAAACCCATGGATCCCTGGCCAGTCCAGACAACAGTGAAAGCTGCAGGGCTGGCTCCATCATCACAGGTACTGAGGAATTAACTCTGAATTAGCTGGAAGGGTGATGATCACCCTTCCCTCTTCCACACCATCCCTTACAGGATGCTCCAAAAGCACGTAGGGCTGTGCAATGTCTTTGCCATGACAGCATCAGCTGTGGGCACAACAGCATTGGGACCACTTTGGAGGACAGGGAAGCACAAGGAGAGGTCAGTGGTGTGCTTGGAGGCAGTGGTCAGTCAGAGGTGGATTAGCTAGGGAATGTCCCAAGTTGGCCAACACAAGCAAGGAAAGGGCTCAGGAAGAGAAGTGAGAACGGTCTCCTAACATCAACAGAGTCCTAAAGTCTGCTTTGCTCTAACAGGACCAACTGCCTTTGTCACCCAAGACACCCAACAGAAGGGTAGAGAAGAAGAGCAGCCCAGTTGACCTCAGCTGCTACTTTCTCTCCTGCCACACTGCTCGTTCCCACAAATACTATTCCAAAAAACGCCGTGTGTTTCACAGCTGGGGACAACCAGCACAACCTGACCCAGCAATTTTGCCACCCCAACCACCTCACCCCTGCAAGACCTCCCTCACCCTCCTGCCAAACTTACAGCTATCCAAATTCTTTGAGAGAGAGAGAGGGGGGTGAGAAGGACAGGAGACCAAGCTACACGTTCGCTTTGGTTCTTTTAAATGTAGACTTCAAAGGGCAAGAGAAAGTCAGGTAAGACTTGGAGATCTCAGCAAAAGAAGAGTCTTGTTGCAACACGAAACTCTTTGGTCAGAGAGAAAAACCACACAAGGTTACTGCCTCTAGTGTTTATTCGGGTACGTCACACGCCAAAGGAGAAAGGGTTTAAGCAAACAAGAGCAATTGTTTCCATGATCACAAGGAAAAGGTAAAACCTGAGCAAAATTAAACACCTGCCAAGAGCTTCTGAAGGACACGGGTGAAACTGTTGGTATCTTGCTTAAAAAATACAAATAACAAATATAAACCTGCAGTGGGGTAAGAAATGTCTTCAGCTGGGACTAGTCACCATGAGGAAATTCTTGTTTTGGATTTCGAGCCCTGGCTGATGAGTAGCGCTGATTAAAGTTGCACCACATCTGGATCCAGCACAAGATCTTGAAAGAAGTCAAGCTTTTGCTTTTCCATGGGCTTCACAAGATGCCAGTTCTCTGAGCAGCACATGGGTCTGTCCCCTCTACCTGTCACTGACAGGACACCTCTCATTTGGACCACGCTGCTTATCCCAGCTGTGTTTGGGGCTTTCCAAAAGATGGGCAGATCCTGCTTCCAAATGAGTCCCACCACCTTGATGACCAGCAGCTTTGCAGTGTCTCGAGGGGAGCGTCGGGGAACCAAGTTGTTCTCAAACCCTGTTGAGAATCTCAGTCACTAGCTGGTGACTTCAGCTGTATTTTACTTTTCTGTGCAGTTTCTGAGGGTTGGTGGAGGTTTAAAATGAAAGAGATGGTTGCCACCTTGGCAAAGAAGGGGTGGTGGTGGCCATCATGAAATTTGCTTCCTTTCTCCTTTGGGTGATGGGAAGGGGTGAGATAACTTGCTTTTCCTAGACCCTCCGGCTGACAGACACAGAGCTGGTGGTCTTCTTCAGGATGGTGCCAGACCCCACTGCCGCTGAGTTAGACCCTCCACCTGTAGAGCACAATCCTGCCCCCCCAGAACCAAATCCACCCCCTCCAAGGCTGTAGCAGAAGCCAGAACCGCCGGTGTTACAGATGCCTCTCCCACTTCCAGCACCGAATCCGATTCCTCCTCCTCCTCCAAGGCACAGTCCGCTGCCATATCCACCTCCCACAGAGCTGCTGCCACCTCCCACCACAGCTGCAGAGAAGAACAGAAGGTACAAGGTTACCTCTGATGCCACCATAAAGTTTTGGAGCATCAATCCCAGCCCACTGTGCTCCCCTGGGATCGGGGAACGTTACTTACAGATGCTCACGGTGTTTGGACACTCTCCAGACATCCTGCAAGGAAAAGAGACAGGGTGTCACCTCCAGACAGAACATCTGGACTGGTCCAGCTTAATGAAGCCAGGCTTGGTCCATCAGACCATAGGCACAAATAACAGCAGCTATAGGACAATAGTTCATAGCTAATGTAACATTACTGATATTTTAACAGAGGAGAGGTGATGTGCCACTTTCTTCCCATAGATTTAGCCAGATGCCATCAAGCTCTGGCTGTATCCTCACCCACCTGCACTCCTCTCCTTCCAGCAGCTTCCTGTAGGTCGCAATCTCAACATCCAGGGCCAGCTTGACGTTCATCAGCTCCTGGTACTCACGGAGCTGCCGGGCCAGGTCAGCCTTGGCTTTCTGCAGAGCTGTCTCTAATTCAGTCAGTTTGGCCTTGGCATCCTTGAGGGCCACTTCACCACGTTCCTCAGCATCCGCAATGGAGCTCTGCAGAGCTTCACACTGGATGACAAGATGTGGATGTGATGAGTGGGGTAGGAGCAACCAGTCAGAGATGAAGTCATGATCCCAGACCACTTGGGCTCAGCTGTTCACAAATACAGCAAGTTCCCTCCCACTTACAGTGACTGTGACCAGACTGTTTGTTTTGAGGGAAGTTCTGAAGAGCGTTGCCAAGAGCTCACACCCATTTCTTAAAAAAAAAAAATCCACCCCTACCTGTTTCTTCACACTCTCAATCTCAGCCCGTATCCTCTGGATCATTCGGTTGAGTTCAGAGATCTCGATCTTTGTGTCCTTAAGGCTGTCTCCATGTTTCCCAGCAGTAACCTGCAGCTCTTCATACTGGTAGACAGAAGTGAGAGGAGCACGTTAGGTCCACCAAAAGTGATTCCTCACGATGTACCACCCCGTGCAAGTCAAGGCAAGCAGGCATACGCTAGCTCCAGTCTGGCTAGATCAATACCAGTAACATCCCAGGCTTCAGCATAGTCTGAGCTCCCACCAGAAACTCTTCCACCTCCTCATCCATCCAAGATCACAAACAAGGTGTGGAGCACTCACCTTGCTTCGGTACCAAGACTCAGCCTCCAGTCGGCTCCTGTTGGCAATCTCCTCGTATTGGGCTTTGACTTCTGCAATGATGCTGTCCAGGTCCAGGCATCGGTTATTGTCCATGGAGAGAACCACAGAGGTGTCAGAAACAGCCTTCTGCATCTGAGACAGCTCCTGGAATCCACACCAGACCTGGCTTTAGCCCTGACATAATTCCCTTACAGCATCACAACCCTTCTCCACCCCAACATCCCCCTCCAAAGAGCAGTTGGACCACTTACCACTTCATAAAGATACTTCAGGAAGTTGATCTCATCTGCCAAAGAATCTAATTTTGCCTGAAGTTCCACCTTGGTCATGTAGACTGCGTCCACATCCTGCAGGAGATATGGGAAGTGAAAACCTTCCACCCAACGCCCACCCTTTTATCTGACATTTCATCCTGAGCCCTATGCTGCTCCGTTTCCCTGTGGCACAGACATGGAGGGGTCCTGGTTTATGTCGAAGGAACCAGGTTTGAGGGACTCAGGACAACCCTCAGAACCAAGATGTGCCTTTGAATTTTTATTTTTTTTTTTTAAAAAAAAGGTATTTTACCTTTTTTAGGAGCACGAAATCGTTCTCCGCAGTTGTCCTCTTGTTTATTTCCTCTTCGTACCTGTTGATTATAACGAGGGAGATTGAATCTCTCCGCTTATTTTGGCTCTGGCTGCTGCTGGCAACTAGAAGCTCTTGGCCTCAGACTAATGAACGCAGCAAAAATAGACCTGCCATGAGCGAGATTTATGGACTAGCAACAGCACTTTGCCTTTCTAGACAGGTCCTGGCTCCTGCCATCTCCAATGCCTTGCTGAAGAAAGCCTGAGAAGAGGAATCCTGCCTCTACCTACACCAAGTCCTGGTGGCTGTGGCCACTCTAACTCTTTCTACAAGACTCAAGGACCTTCAGGTCCTCAACATGAGCTATCTCCAACTGGTCATTGGGGCAGAGACTTGAGTGGTGGAGATGATGCCCAAAACAAAGTCAATTTTCAACCTGTAACCTCAGTAGAGTAACAGGTTTGGTTGATCCTGATGAGTCCCAGACTTGGTTTTCCACCATTTTTTGTAATTCCTTTGGTGGAAACATCTCTCTGGGCTTTGTTCTTCCTTTCCCAACTGGACAAATTAATCTAATATAGAATAGTAGGAAAAAAAAATCTTTTCTTTTTTTTTTCTTTTTTTTTTGGCCAACATCATCTTTCCAAAGAAAGTTCTACACTTCAAATCACGAAGGATATTATGGGAAGGAATCCATAAGGAAATCTGTGAGGAAACTCTAGTAGGATGTAGCAACTGATCTAAAGAGTTCATTAAATCAGAATGTCATGGATTCTTAAGTGAGGAAGACAAACAGTAGAGGATCCTGCTTTGGTGAGAAGCACAACTCAGACAACAACACATATTGAGAAATATCTTGAGAAGTCACCACCTTTTGTCCAAACCCAGCTGAGGAAAACTTCCCCGAAAGCTTTTGCATTTGCTAATCATTGAAAGGACTGAAATATCCCCAAATTCTCATGGTTCTTTCCATTTTCTGACTGTTCTAAGTGAGTTTTGATCCCTAGATTTTCACCACCAGGTAACCCAACCATAACTACACCGAGAACAACATACCTGGTCTTGAAGTCTTCTACCATATCTTGGAAGTTCTTCAGCTCTGACTCCAGCTGATGCTTCTCGCTGGAGAGACAGTCCAGCTGCTTCCTCAGCCCACTGACATAGGTTTCAAAAATGGGGTCGAGGTTCCTGCCACCCAGCCCTGTGCCACCTTGTTCCTGCAGGAGTTTCCACTTGGTCTCCAGGACTCGGTTCTGCTGCTCTAGGAACCGGACCTAAATGGTTGCAGGGGTGGGTAGAAAAAGAATCAGACTCTTCTCAAACGCATCTTGAATTTTTTTCCATGTTTTCCATATTGTTGGGGTTTTTTTGTTTAATCTTCCTGCCTAGTCTCATCTCCAGTGAGCAATAACTCCAAGGTCCCACTGGACAGGTGGGACCACAGCTCTAGGACAAGTGGGTAAAGTTGGGTCCCCTTCCCTCTCCAGTCTCACAGTCTCTAAATAGAAGAAACACGGTGAACTTCATAGCTTCAGCATCTTCTCCTTAAAAATAGGTCAAAACACCCAAAGTCCTTCAGCCCATGGATGGACAGAAGCCATCAGCAGAGACTCCTCTGAGGATGCTCTGTGTGTAGGTACATGGTCCCACAGCTTAGTACCAGCACCGTGGTCTTAAGAACCAAGGATCCTATTCCTGGGTTTCTCCATAACCTTGGGGAAATCACTTCTCCAGCCACCATCTCTCTATCTGCAGAGGTTCTTTGGGGAAGCCTGGACAAGGCTTGGCTCTCTGGATATTATGGGATGGGTATCTCACAACAATTGCAACCAGCACCAGTCATGGTGAGCTCAGCCCTCCACCTCCCAGCCCCAGGTTGGAACCACTCTCACCTTGTCAATGAAGGAAGCGAATTTGTCGTTGAGCTGCTTAATCTCCTCCCGCTCTTGTGTTCGCACCTTCTGGATCTCAGGGTCGATTTCAAGGTTGAGTGGGGTCAGCAGGCTCTGGTTGATGGTCACTTCCCTGATGCCACCCGGTGGGCAAGGAGGAAAACCTTGACCTCCCATCCCGACATCAAATCCTCCACCAAAGCCACCAAAACCACCACCGAGGCCTCCACCAAAGCCACAGCTGCCACCAAGTCCTGCCCCAGCACCATAGCCATAGCCAAAGCCTCCTTGGCCACCAGCCCCGAAACCTCTGCAGACACCACCACCGAATCCTCCCAGAGAGGTGCTTTTACTCCCTCCCAAGCAATAGAGGCTTCTGCTGCTGAAGCCACCAGCATTGCCAGGTCCTCTGCATGCTCCACGGGACACAGAGCTGAACGTGACCTTGTTCTTCCCTCCAAAGCAAGCGGAGCTGGAGCTGAAGCCCTTGCCGAGACCACAGGACTGGCGAGACATGGTGACAGATCTCCAGCAGTCAACCCGTGAAGAGAGAAGAGCCGAACGATGAGGTGCAGGAGGAGGTTTGAAGGCAGGAGGAGGTGAGTCCTGTGGGTGCAGTGGCTGAGGGGCCCCTTTTTATGTGCTCAAGGAGTTGGCCGGGTGTCAGGGGAGTGGAGATGGCTTATTTTTTTTAATTCTATTCTTTGGTTTAGGGTTTGGAAAGATGCCTTCTTCTCTTTGCCACCACCATGACCTGCCTCGAAACACTCCCTTGGAGAGCAAAGAAAAACAAAAGTTATTGTTGGCGTTGGAAGCACAACTCCAAATCAAATTCCTTCAGATGCAGCTGTCAAGTCATCACCAGCCTCCCTCAGCCTCTGGTGGCAATGACAAAGCACTACAAATTCTTTGAGGTGTTACACCCTGGAGGAGAGACCCTTGTTTTAGGTAAATCACTCATTTGGAGTTTGAAGGCAGGTGTTTGGTTCACTGAAATCCAACAAAAAGAAACAAACCCCCCCAAAAAAAAACCACCACCTGGTTTCTCAATCACACCCTCAGATGCACTCGGGTTCAACCTCTTGTTCAGAGGGAGGTTTGACTTGGGTTGTCCAAAAAAACTATTTCACAACCAGAGAGCTTTAGTCCTTGGCAGGGTGATCAAATGAGTTTTCTGTCCATAAAGAAAACTTAGAAACACTTTTGAAGAAGGTTTTAAAGTCATTTTAGATCTTTCTGATTAGTGGATTGAGCCTGGAGGGACACGGAGGGGTCTGCAGAGACCCAAATAGCTCCATATTTCCATGTTGCACACTCTTCATCGTATCTCAACAGGGTCAAGATGTTGTCACCTGCCTGAGGAGCTCTGCCCCGTGTCTGTGACCGCAGATCCTGGTCCTTCCTGGGCTGGAAGTTTCCTTGTGGGATATTTCCTGATCACTGGGACATGGGGGCTCCCTCCCAAATCCATCCTGTATCCCAAAGCTGAGCAAAGGGGTTTAAGCTGAAAGAGGGGAGGTTTAGATGAGATGTGAGGAAGAAATTCTTTGGTGTGAGGGTGGTGAGACAGTGTCCCAGGTTGGCCAGAGAAGCTGTGGATGCTCCTCCCTGGAAGTGTTTGTGGCCAGGTTGGATGAGGCTTTGAGCAACCTGGTCTAGTGGAAGGTGTCCCTGCTGCTGGCAGGGGGGTTGGGACTGGATGAGCTTGAAGGTCCCTTCCAACCCAAACCAGTCTGGGATTCTATGATCTCAGATACTCCTTGCAGGGTCACCAGCCCCCTCCACAGCACGTGGCCTTTGGCAAAGCCACTCCCACCCCAACCCATTAATGAGCTCGCATTGTTAAAAAAAAATTAAAAAGAAAAATAAATTACCACTTAATTGCTTAACAGCTTTTAATTTCTATGTTAATGAGCAGAGGTGGCTGCAGATCCCTCCCAACCGAGGAGCCCCATTCACCCCACCGCTCAAAATCAAATAAAAAGCCATCAAACTTCCCCTTCCCCCCCCAAAACCACAAGCTGAAGCCAGGGCAATAAAACCCCAACTCTGTAATTATCCCTTTTATCGGAGACGCTGACGATGGGAGAAGTTTGGGGAAACCAGTTTCACCTCCGACCCTGTTCACCTTTAGCTTTTGGAATTTTTTGTCTGCAAACATGCAAATCTGGAGCCGGGTGCAGCTGTAGGAAGGGAGGACTTGTCCTCCTGAACCTCACCCAGAGTTCCTCAAACTGGAGGATTTTCAGCCCAAGGGGATTTTCATTGCAGGGAACGAGGAAATTCCATGTTCCCCTTTGGCAACGAGAACCCCACACACCCCGTTCCCACCCGGAAACCTTCTCCCTCCCCCAGGCTTTGGCTTCCCCCATTTTCCAGCTCATGGTGAGGACGTGGATGGGGAGAGAAGAGGAGCAGTTTGAACTCAGCTCTGGCCAGAGGGAAAGGAGGTGGTGGCTGCATCTCCCCGACCTTACGCAACCAGCAAAGCTGCTGAGAAACTGAATGAACCTGTTGGAGCCCAGGAGGAGAGTGTAGCTGCCGGGAGTTCCCAGGGTGGCTCCGCCACCGGCTCCTGGCACGGCTCCCGGCTCACCACCAGCTAGGTGCTTGCCCAAGAAGCCAACTGTTGGGCCAGCAAAGAGCCCTGCTACACCCATCAAGTCCTGCCCCACCATGGTAGGGTGGGAAAACCTTGCTGGGAAATTGGGGCTCCTTCCTAAATCCATCCTGCATCCCAAGGTTGAACATCTTGGATACTCCGATGAACATACTTGGACACAGCGACGTCTCCTTGGGACCCATCGTTGGCCACCATCACCCACCCAGCACCTGGATGGAGTGACCCAGCTGCAGCAAAGTTTTGAGATGAGCATCCCAGAGTGGGAAGCACGCTGTGGAGATGGGAGATGACCTTCCTCCCAGAGCCATGGGGCAGGGAGCGGAGACAGAGCCCACAGGACAACCCAGCCCGGCTTTAATTGCTGGCACCTCCTCTCTTGCCTCCCCCAGGGCTGGCTGGGAGGAGAAGTCAGATTCCAGCAATTCCTCTCTCCTCGCAAGAGCCATCAGGGTAGTGAAGCTGCCGTGCAGCAGAGATTAGATGTTTCCAAACACAGGAGACATGAGTCCTCCTCCTAAAGACCTTCTTTCCTACACCAAAAATCCAGATAAAATCTCAACATCAGGTTTCTGCTGGATTTAAATCCACATGGTTCCATCACTGAGGACCTGGACACCCCATTGAACGTGTCCAGGAGCTCACCAGTCATTGATCTTCATGGCTCTCCAGCAATGCCCACCCACAAGTCCACCTTCCAAGAGGTTTCTCCTCTCCCTAAGGACAGCGGACAAACTCCCAGACTTACACACACACCCAAGAGCTTTGCTGGGCCAGGCTTGAATGAGATGCTGGGAGGAGAAAATAGGTTCTTCCCATGGCAAGATATAAATAACCAACTTCTTCACGTCCTAACCCTGGCCCAGAGGTGAAGCCTTGATCTCAGGAGGCTTTGTGGCTCCGCTAATGTCTACGGCTGCATTTCTGTAACGAGCTGACCAAACTTGCTCAGGGCTCCACGAGGCCACAGCAGGACAGTTGGGTGCAGGGACATCTGAGGTGCAGCCAGAGCATCTGTGGTCCCCGATGCCGTTGGGTGGCAGCTGTGGGGCAGGGACCCACAGGTTGGGTCCCCACTGACACCAGGGCAGCTGGTTCATGTGCCATGGGGTCATCCCTCATCTGCTGGTAGATCCCCACATGAGGACACGAGGGTCTCCAGGTGGATGGAGGAGCAGGAGATGAACCATGGCAGGATGTGACCCCTTCCTGCACCAGACATCGTGCCTGGACACTGGGATTTATCCCAACTGGGAGCTGATGGTGCTCAGCATCACTCAGGATCACAGGGATCACCATGCTGGAAGCAGCACAGTTCCTCCATTGCAACACCAGTTTTATACTGGGAATATTTCAGAGCCATGGAAGCTTCTCAAAGCCATCAATGGGCATCGAAGCCTGGGCAGCCCCTCTCCAAAGGGTGACGCTGGGCTCTCTGGTCGTGGTCTTTGTTCTCCCCACGGACCAGGTCTCACATGCAAAGCAGAGGGAAGAAAGAGAGGAATTAAACCAGGATGGTGAGTGAGTCCCACGAAGCTCTTTGATGGTTCATCAGCAGCTGCACCCACAGACCAGCTCCTCCTCCAGCAAAGAGAGGTGGGAAGAGGGGATGTGTCCCCACTGGGGGGTTAAAAAATACTCTGGACAACCTCATGTGTCAAGCCCAGAGGTGGAAATTTGGGATATCCACATCCACAGGGGTCCCAACAAGAGAGAGGACCACTAATAGGAGCTCAAAGCACCAGCAGCATCCAAGCTGCAGCACCCTAACCAGTAACCTCAACCAGAACAAAACCAGTGAGTCCAAACGAACCCAGTTTCACCCCAAACCTACACTGGGATGACGTTCAATGGAGAAAACTCCACTTTGTCAACCAGTAAAGGAGCAGGAGACACCCGGCTGCTCAACCAGCAATTACTGAGCGAGCAAATTGCAGGGCTGGGACGTGAGCTGGGAATCATAAAAGGAGAAATAACAAGGTGGGTCCCATGGGAGATCAAAGCGGGTGGTTGCAGAAGACGGGCGGGACCTTCGGATCCTGTCAGAGCTGCGATTGCAGAGAGTAAAGAGAGCGAAGAGCCGCGGGCGCCGGAGCCTCCGCGCAGCCAACGCTGCTGCTGGGAAGGTGGAGCTGAGAGGAAACCCCCCCCTTCTCCTGGGGATCTGTGGTCCTTGGAATGAGATCCCGGTCACAGGAATGGTTCTTGGGTTCTTGTCATGGTGGTGGTTAAATTAAATTGTCATTAAATGGTTTTGGCTGATGCAGCACCGGCGTCTCCGTTGGGTGTCACCTCAGCCGTTGTCCCCTGACATCCCGCTGGGCCTGAGGTGCTGCCAGGAAGTCAGATGAACATCACACTGAATCCCAGAATTTCCTGGGTTGGAAAAGCC
>NW_010340441.1:0-10118 GCF_000700745.2 Antrostomus carolinensis
TCCAATCCCTGACATTCTGTGAGTCTGTGATTCTGTGAGAGCTTGTGCTCTGGTTCAAATAAGGCCTAAATCAGTTGTGTTATTTCCATTTCATAGCTGTGTAGTGATCTGTATGAAGTCTGTTAGTAGTCTCATAACAAAACTAATGTTGCCTCATCAGTTAATTTTGAGGATTACCTATTGAGTTTCAGAGGTCCTGTTTATTTACCTCTGTTTACATCCAGTCCCGCCCTCTGTGAGATTCTGCTTGTGTAATCACTAGGAGAGCTGTGTGTCCTTAGGGGATTTGAATATCATGTCACATTTTTATAGAAAATTCAAAAGTGAATTACCACAGTAACTAACTTAAAATTTTACCTTCTATTTTGATATATATCAGTCCTGCTGTCTGCTGCATAGGTAATGAAATATCATAATTTTTATAATAAATAGATAGTTTGAAGAAAGTTAATGGAGCCTCATAATCCTTCTATTTGCATATTGCAAGCTAATAGTAGGTGAGGACTGGATTATCAATATGAAAGGGTGTAGTGCTCTTGTTCAGCCACCCTCCAGCCTCAGTGGTAGAACTAGTTCTGTCCCACAAGCAATGAAGCTCCTTTAACCATTTCTGTCTTTGTGTGTATCTGTTCCTGGTTGACTTGTGTCTCTTTCTCCAGAATTCCTGAGCAGGCTGTTCTTTCATACTAGTTAACACCTTTTTCTGCCTGTGATCCTGTCAGCCTTCCTATCCTGCTGTTTTTTTGACAGCCTATACTACCTTGTTTTTTGTAATGCTCTCCTTCCTCTGCTATTTCACATCTGTTTTTAGTGCTCTTCCTCTGCATAGACCTAGCTGTCCCAGTGCTTACCTCTTCTCTACTCTACTCATTTTTTCAAATCTCAACAAGAAAACTCAGTGGCTGTAATATAGAATAGAGCACTACCCTGTAACAGAAGAATGCATAAATTAAGAGGCACTAAATTCACTTTAGAATGCCCAAATTTGATTTGGTTGGCACTTAGTCATACCAAAGTTACTTTCTAAAGAGTTATGCATAATTACTATTATTGAAGTATCTTAATAAAAAAATAATTGGATATAAATTATAACATGTTGTTTTAGCATGAAGCCATGTTTTGCATGACTAAGAATGAAAGTGAGAACAAAGTATCCTAATGATATTCTCTTTAAAAACAAACATTTGCTATAACTATGACTAAACCACAGGGCATTTGCTAAAAAGCTAATGACGTGATGGATTTAATGGATCTGGATGTAGCACTAGGACACTCCTACAACTAGTCATCAATCTCAATGGAAATACTTTCTGCCCCATTCATTATTGCTTGTTGATCTGACTCAATTGACCATAACTTCTCTTATTATGTCATATAAATTGTTTCTTATCCAGTTATGTGGTGCACAGCATCAGGTTACATTGTTTTCCACAAAATACTATATTAAGATTATTTTTTAATATTATCTGTCTGATAGAAATGTGTTACATATCTGGGAGAAGTTCTTGACGTACTTTTTTGAACATACTGGCTTCCCTGGAGGAGGCCAGCATGTGAGAGGCAGAAGCATTAACTTTAACCAGCTATGCTACAGTTGCAGTGCTAGAGCTAGTCTTTTCCTCAGAAAAAATGTTTATCTTTTGTCATGTAAGATTTTTGTCATGAATCAAGATAAGCCAACCATCCACAATTTTTCTTAAAGGTAAAATTCTGTTTTTCAAAAATTCTTGCTATGTGTTCTCTGAGATAGTTTACTTCCTGGGTTTCTGAGCATAGGTAAACTCAGGCAGTTGGTTTCATAGATGGATAAGCAGCCTAAGAAACTGGGTGGTCCAAAGCACTCCTTAGGGCATCTACAGAGCTTTCTGCTGAAAAAAAAACCTGTCAAAACAAACTATTCTTAACATAGAATGTCTTTAGGAGCTGCCTAGACGATCAGTTGGCCATGTAACCCAAAGGTTCTGGGGACTGTGAAAGGCTGGGACCTAAGGAAGGATAGCAGATGGGCAGCTCATCTTAAAGTCTTGATAGGAAAAAAATCAGGAAAACAAATAATTTTATTTCAGTTTTTTTTTATTGCACTAAGCATATTGTCAGCAAACTTCTAGTGTTTGGCCCAATTTAATTTTTTGATGGGCAACTATTTTGTAAAGTTTGCAGCCACCCTGGTAATATTGCCTGTGTTTAACTAGAAACAGTAATGTCTGGACCAGCAGAAACTGTATAGTGGATAAACTCACAAACAATGTCCTTGGCAGGCTCCCAGCTCCCACAAGGAAGGAAACCTGCAGTTAGAGCAACTCTTTATGGGTCAGAAGGTTAAGTAATCCATATGCATGTTATTTTTTGTTGTCATTCCTTTGCATGGAATCATGCCTGGCTTGCTCAAAATAATCTATTCCCTTCAGAGCCTTTTCCTTGATTTTACTTTCCCAGAAAGGTTTACACTCTGGAGGAGGAAAAAAAAAAAGCTAGACACAAACTTCATGTTTTTATATTTTCTAACTCCATAGATCTTGAGTCTTAAATGAGAGCTTCTGACTGCTAGTCTCTGACATTCTGGCCAAAGGGGAAGTTGTGCTTCACGCGTGTTCTGCATCTCTAGTTATCTTCAGAGTTTAATGCAGGGAAATTGAGCCAAACAAAGAAATGTCTCAAAGACAAACATCTCTGATTTTGCTAGTTTCCGTGATGAATAATGACAACTTGGGGAATTTTATAGTAGTAAATATATTAGAGTTATAAATATTGGTAAATAAATTTGTATAGATTCCAGATTCATGACAGTGATATTTTAATTACATTACTTTATTTATTTTTGGCCTTAATTCTCAGAAATATCACTATTTCTGCAAAAATTAATCATGTAAATCAAATTGTCATTGATTGTTTTTAATCTAGAGAACATTTTGATAAACATCTTAGAGAATGTTTTAGCTCAAGATTGGAGTTCAATTTTTAATATGATTATTGGCTGCTCTGAATTTCTATTGTAAATACAGTATTTTTCTCACACTACATGTTTCTAATGAGATGTGAGATTTTTGCTAGGGAAAAGCACAAGCCTAGAATTTCTTAATGTCTAAACTGGTCATTACTTCCAGGAAATTAATTTTTTTTTGTCAATGAAACCCTTTGCATGGCAAAAATTATAGTGAAGACTTTACGAAGGTGGGGAAATTATATACTTGTGAGACAATTTTTTTGTGTGCTGCATCATATTTAAAAGGCATAAAAGGTGTAAAATTGTTATTGGGAAGATAGAAGGGAACAGTGGGCTCCATATCATCAAAATTCTAGATTAGGTTTCTATTACATCTGAATTCTGCTAGATTGCCTTCAGCTGCAATGCTCGTTTTTGCCTCCCACGGACTTTAGAACATAGTCTCATACCCAGTAAATCACTGGCAGTTTTCTCTTGTGGTTTTAATGCAATTGGCTTCAAATTCTTGTTTCCGCAGGTGAGGCTATGAAGAAACAAACAAAAAAGAAAATGGAATAGCAAAATAAAGCAGATAAAAGAAGGTATTTTGACATAATTCTTAAGTAGCTTTGTAAAGAGGCCAATACTTTGCATAATGGTCTATTATTATTCCATCTTGTTTGTCTCATTTAGGAAATAATTTGATTTATGGTATGTAAGGTATAATAGATTCACAAGAAAAGGATAACTAAAAATGTAATTACTGTTTCTTAAGATAAGCACTTGCTGAAGCAACCTCTCACCAGCAAGGTAATGTACCATTATGCTAGTTTTTTATATGCTGTAGCTCCTACACTCCTTATATATTTTCACAAATTCTCTAGTGATAATCCACATAATTGCCTAGTACTAAAATTACAAAGTTTAAACTGCTATATTTCTCATTGTTGTTTATATTGCTTGAATATTTTAAAGAGTACAGGTTTGCAGAATATTTGGGATCTTAGACCTAAAATTCTGAAAACCAGGAAATATGTCGTTAAAGGAGTTTTGATGTACAAATATTCACATAATAATGCACAGTTGCATAGTAAGTTTATTGTCCTTTTTGTCACTTTGGGCTCTTTATGTGCTACTTTCAACACTAAATTTCTGCAGCCTATATGATTCCATTAAAATGGAATGTGATTTGTGTAATGACTAGTGGATATAGAAATGGAAAGGTCCAAACATTGGTGGTGATCATGAAGTTCGGAATGGCTATTATATATAGGTAGTGACAATTTTGACATGTGAGAAGGTATGGCTTTGTTAAAATGTATTTGCACCTATTTTTGAACAGTCCTTGTTTGCAGGTCTTCTTATTAATAGTGAATCATTTAACATGCCATGACCCTTTGGAGGACTACATCGTAAATTATGTTTCTTTTCTGAGTTGGGCTATTGTTACTGGTCTGAATATGCTGTGCATGTACAGGATCAAATGATTATTAATAGTTCTAGACTTTCCTGGGTTGCTAGCTGCACAATAATGAAAAAAGCAGCATGGTCAAGGTACAAATCAGACTGAAACATCTCCTGTGAACTTCTAATTCTATATTTATACAAAGCAATTAAAACCCCCTGTACTTACATATTTCTTTTAGACTGCACTAATGGCTTGGAAGTAACAAGGTAAGATAGACGTTCTGATTAGAAGAGACCAGCAGTTCACAGATCAATAAGAACAAAATGTCCTAATACCTTCTATACCTCTGAATGATGTATTTTGTTCCACTGACTTTCAATTTAGAGGTACTCACAGAAATTTATAATTTTAAGAGGAGAGTTTTTTGTTCCCACAATTATAAAATAATATAAAATTTAATAATATGTCTACAAATATACCTGTTCTGCTATATGTATTGAAGTAGAATTCATGTGGCTCATATCACATAAGCTGCCTGAATGTTTTGGGGAAGGTACATCCATATTATCTATTTGATGGACAGGTGAGGACTGTGTGAACTACAATGGAGGAAAGGACTTCTGAGTTCTTTCATAACTTCAGAAATGATTGGTGGATGAAGAAGAGTTACGTTAGACATTGAAGCACTTTGAACAAATTTTCCCTTTAGGGAAAATGAAAATGTTTTGTTATGATGATTAAATAATTAACAAAGACAGTTTGGAATAAAAAGGAATAAATTTTATTATTTAATTTGCTTCTGACTTTCCCATTTTGTTAGAGACAATGCTATCAAACATCATTTTCTTTTGTCAGATATTAGCTTGTGAGTTTTTTTTCACTGAATTATTGATTGCATTTTTATTTAGTGTATTTCTGCTTTAGACTGATGAAGTTTTTTTCTTTTAATCTGCAAGATCATTGATGCAGCATCTTATTCTCAGCTGAAAGAAACAGGTTGAGAGGTTGGATTGCTGCGACAGGATTACAACAGCATATTAGCAATGTCTGTCTTGTGTCAGTCTTTTAGGAGTGTTGCTGGCTGCTTCTGCTGTGTGGGGTAGTAATTATTCATTGATTTACTTCACTTCAAGAAGTCTGCCTCAAACCTTCCAATTCCTATTCTACAAGATGAAAAGAGAGACTTTAAAGTAGCATTTGCCCAAGGAGAAGGAAGGTTTTTGATGCTATTGCTAAGACAAGTAATGAAGAGCTTGCATTACCCATCTCAGAACTAGTATCTCAGAGATGTATTATTTGAGCACCTGTAAAAATTAGTTGAGAAGCTGATTTCCTCTGTGGACCAGAGCAGGAAGGTGAGAGATGCCCATCCCTGGACATTTGAGCTTTTTCCATGAAGAATCTGTTGTACTATTTCTGTAGCATTAGAACCATGAGGCCCACCACAGAGACATACGTGCCTTTAATGCCAAGACATTTTGGCCTGCTATGCCTCACATTCTTTCACATGTACTGTTCTTCAAACCAGTCTCTGCTTATACTGTCTCAGTCTTTTTGCTGCTGTTGGAGAATATGTCTGACAGCCTTTTTAATGTCTTTCTATGATTTTTCAGGTTCTTGACATGGTCTTTGACCCAGCTGCCTCAATGTGCTGCTGCTACTCTCGTCTGTGTTCTTTTCTCTATTCCTGTACAGAATTTGTAGCTGGGTTGTACAGCCTTTGTCTTATGTTATAATATAACTCTGATCCTTAACAGAAATACCTCAGTTACAGGAGTGCAAAATCACAAGAATGTATGATTACTGCAATAATCACTTCTGCCACCTTGGAGATGTCCCATAAGTGTTGCTCTTAAAGCAGGTATAAAGCAGGCACAAAGGGGTGCTGTTTATCCCTGTGTCAGCTCTAACGTTAGGGCACAGGTAAAACATTTCCAGTTTCTCTGAAGGGGCCACACAGCAGGACATGTTGCACAAGCAGTTTCAGTATGTGTTAAAAGGAGGGAGCATACGCTCTCTCTTCACTGTACTCACCTCTGCAGATTTAGCACCAGTAGCTCTAACAGACTGAGCCCTAGATATTGGGACAATATATTGATACTCAGTAGGGAATCGTACTAGTACAAAGTAGTCTTTCTTTCCTTCCTGTCTTGTTCACAATCCACTAGAAACAACATGACTCTTATTGTTCAGGTTATTCTGGTAGTTCATGAACTGAAACCTGTTTTCATGCCTGTAAGAAACAATGAAAAGGATTATTCTAAAAAATATCTACTGTAAAATGTAAGTAGTGCTATCTGAAACTGCTGATTTCACTATGGCCTAAAATTGCAATTTTTTTGAACTATTCCTAATAAACAAAGATTCTTATCTACATTTACTTGCTTTGAATTTGATGGAAGCAGCAGTTTCTCACTACAATAAACCCAGATCAAAAAGTGTTTTCTTTTGAATTCAAATCAGCCAAATGGGCATCGCTTCCTGAATTCATTCATGCAACTAATCTCTGATCTACAGCATAGTTAGGAGTTTCATGTGGTAAAAAGGGTGTAACTCATTTACACTGAATAATGTATGCGTATATAATATGTGCAAAACAGCCGGAAGCCAGGGAAATATCCTCCAGCAAAATATCTGTGGTTAATAAAAATCACTGTCCTTTCATGGAATTCCAGATTGACAAAGAGCCTTTAGAGGATCCTAATTCTAATTAGTTTAGATGTTTTTTACCTATATTGTTGTACTGTCAGACCATAGTGTACTGCTGGCTTTCAGAGTGTTTCTTTTACAAAGAAGGACTATAAGATTAGTTCAAAAGGATAATAATGACAGTTATTTTATATAACATATTAATAACATATGAGTTCCATGCACCATTAATTTTGGTCTATTTGTTGAGATCCTGCATGACACTAGTTCTTAAGATTTTCCATAGATCTTATTATAGAAGACAAGTGAAACTTTTTTCATTGTAGTTACTGTTTCCTACAGGCTCTTTTTCTCTTCTTATAATCTGAAAATTATTTCCATAGCTAAAAAAACTCTTAGAATATGTTTTTTAAAATTTGACTGATACTCAATTTTTAAAATTTGTTTTTTCTGTCGTGTCAGATGGTTATGGGAATAAACACATAGTGAATACAGATCATTAGGCAAGTTGCTATTATTAAACAATGCAAATCTTCATCAGGTCCTGTTGTGGAAAAAGATATTGGGCCCATTAGTCACGGTTGCTGAGCACTTGTAACTCCAAGTGAAGTCAGTAGGAGGTAAAGGTGCTCGACCTTTCCAAAAGTAGGGGATATTGCATTAAAATAGATCTATCATAGTAAATTGAAATGTTACAAGTGCAGTAAGGATTGTCTCTCATCTACTTTAAAATATGAATCTCTGGAGACTGGTTTCACACAGTAATCTGAGCTGCAGTATGAAAGATGGTACTTTCAGAGCAAGCTCTGTAAGTAATAGGGCAGATTCCTATTGTTCCTACATCTGTTTTTGTAGAAGTTTGTGCTTCTTCTACAAGCTGAAGGTGTCTTTCTTCTGTTCTGCCTTGTTAGATGATATCTAAGTATGTACTCTCCTTGATCTCAATTGTTCCCTGATTCTGGTTCCTGTTGGATCAGTGACAAGTGTGTAGCATGCATGGTATCATGTGTGCACTCATAGCTCAGCCTCACAACCACTGAGCTTGGAGTCCCCTTTCAGTCCATGGCTTGGTAGGCCTGGATGGGTGTTTATACCAAATTGTGTTAGCAGACTGAACAGAGTATGCTACAGCTCAGCAGTCTGAGAAAGTGTGTGAACCTGTGTGGGTGTAATATATATTTGACTTTCAATTTACTTACCATTAATTAGCTAGTACCATTATCACTATTTATGCCATCTAAAAACTTCCCTGGAAGCTATTCTTTAATGATAATATTTGGTAATTCTCTGAATGGTTAAAACCATTACGTACGTTTCCTTTCCTTTGCTAAACAAGATTAAAAAAGACTATCAAAACATTTTCAGACATTGACTCTACAATTGGGTGATCTATGTTAAACAACTGACTTTTGTCAGCTTACACTTTGTAAACGTTTGACAAGCCATGCATCTCTCTCAAAACAAGTGTTTTGAAGGGAATATATATTGCCATGCAGCAGGGAAACAACCTGCACTTGCTATGAACTGGTGATGCAAAGGGTCACAGCTTGGCTTCCAGTTTACTTTGGAGGCAGTGAAATTACATTGTTCTTTATCTCAGGTTTCTTCTAATGCCACAGTCAGATACCTGGCAATGCCCTTTCACACACTGCCCCCCATGTGCATGGGGCATCACGCTTCTTCCTCAGTACTCCATCCCAGAAGCATTTCCTTAGTAACCCCTGCAGACACACTTTTTTGTCAGGTCTGCATGCCAAAAATAGCAAACTGGTCCAGCTCCTTTCTTCCTCTCTACCTCCAGCAAGACACAGTTCTTCTGTCACTCTTCTTTCTCTCGGGTTTGGTATTGTAACAATATTTGTTTTGCTCAGTTTGTAAAAGCAGTTTGGGGACTTACCTCTAAATCTAAACTGTTGGGTCTTCCTATGATGATGCAGTGCAGATGTATACAATCATGTAACATCCATTCACCTAGTGTATGCTAGCTAAGGACAGAGGGCCTGCAGTTGACCAAGGGTTTTTTTTTAAAATGCTTTTTGTCTTGCATTCAGCAATTTGGCCCAACTGTTAATGACTTCAGGTTGTGGGGAGTGACCAAGTAATCCATGGCAAATTATTCATTTGTTTAAAACAAGCATGTATTTTAATGTTCTGCTTAAGCCTGTCTTAGACCTGCATCTTAGTGGTATCAGGGTCTCTCTTACTGAGAAGGATTTTTTGGAACTTAACTTGAAGTGGAGGTTTTGTTATATTTGAACTGAAAATGAAAATGAGCTGTTCTGGAGGAAATCCTTGGAGAAGTTCCACCAGTATAGGACACAACAAACACAGCAGCAGCTGCAGCATCAGCATGCTCCTCACACCTTCAACTAGCAGCTCAATGAAAGATTTTGGCAAGTCAGAAGACCCAGTGGGTGCCAGGTTGGCACTGGTACCTGTTGTGTTTTCTTTGCCTTATAGGATTTTTTTCAAATAAATGACAACCTGTTTTTATGTTCTTGCAGCTTGAAATGAGGGGGTGAAGAGGGGAAAAAAATCTATTATTGTTTTGGGTCCCTTCCTTGTCTTCTGCCTTTATTCTTCTACATTCTTCATCATGCTAATTAGGAAAAATATTCAAATATGTCAGGGACAATCTCTGGAATAGAATAATACATTTTAAGGGTAAGAATTTCCTCAACATTAACACTATAATTTCTTATGTATATTGGTCCATGTTTTCAAATTTAAGTGTAATGTCAGGGACAATCTCTGGAATAGAATAGTACATTTTAAGGGTAAGAATTTTCTCAACATTAACACTATAATTTCTTACGTATATTGGTCCATGTTTTCAAATTTAAGTGTTTAAAGGCATGCTGATCTCATGCAGTATGGCAGTGAACAGTGCTGCTCTATTTCCAGAAGCAAACAACTGTGCCACTGTGGTGTAATGCTCAAGCTAAGTGGGGGACCTGCTGAGGACAGAGCCTATAAATCCAAGAGAATTGGCAATACAACTGGCAATATGTTATGTTTAACATTTTGTAATTACTAGAATTTGGAGGGAATTGGATTATCTTAGTGTACATTTTGTGCAGTCTCTTAAAGTGAGTTTTAGATCTATATATATGAGCTTTCTTTGTTGACAGTTTCAGC
>NW_010340441.1:10177-11152 GCF_000700745.2 Antrostomus carolinensis
AAATTTTCCCTCAGTATCTGTCTTAAGGAGGTGCAAAATATGGCTACCTAAATTAATGCAAAATATGACTGCCTGCTTTTTCAGTATTGCAGCATATAAGCGTACTTTGTTGAGGCTCTGCAGTTACCACTAGTTTCCAATTAACTTGCAGGCTGAGTTGTTGGTTTTAACCTGTAAATTCCTAGATGCCTTGGGACTAGGCCACCTGATACCATTGTGAAATTCCTGCAGGTGTCATCAACAGATCACCTGTGATAACTTAAGAGTGGGGCTGTTGCAGGAGGACATATCATGTGATTTTCCTCACTCCTGGTCTGTACTGAGTGGCATAGTGCTTAACTCCATATCTTGTTTTTCATGTGTGGTGTTTCTGTGGGTGAGTTGAATGAATTACATGGTATAAAGGAAAATATGAGAGCGTACATATAAATAGCAAAAACTTACAGTATTTCTAGAATTAATACAAGTTCATAATAGCAGGAGGACATATCATGTGATTTTCCTCACTCCTGGTCTGTACTGAGTGGCATAGTGCTTAACTCCATATCTTGTTTTTCATGTGTGGTGTTTCTGTGGGTGAGTTGAATGAATTACATGGTATAAAGGAAAATATGAGAGCGTACATATAAATAGCAAAAACTTACAGTATTTCTAGAATTAATACAAGTTCATAATAAATGTTATAACCGTACATATAAATAGCAAAAACTTACGGTATTTCTAGAATTAATACAAGTTCATAATAAATGTTATAAATAAGAATTTTGGCAAAGCTCAGAATAAATAATTTTATTCACATTTCTCAGCTAGACTGAAAAATTTGCTTATAACAAATGTAAAAAGATAGCAGTCGCCTTTGCAAAAGTTATGAATGCACCTGAAGTATCTAAACAGATGATTGTAGTTTATATTACGAACAGCTATACTCAGAAGTATATTCCTAGAGAAAAAGAAATACTAGGTGCCAGCACATTC
>NW_010340441.1:11207-27561 GCF_000700745.2 Antrostomus carolinensis
TTCCTGCTTGGATCAGAACTGTAAAAGACTTGAGCAATAGCTTATTTTTGACAGCTGAACTTGTGTTTCTTTAAGGAGATCAAAGCAAGTTTGATCTAGTACAGCAGTTAGAGAATTTTAAGTCTTCCTACAAGTAGAGTTTGACAGTCCTATTTTGAAGAATGTATTTCAATAATTAATTCTTGTATTTTGCAAAGACATAGACACTTGTTTGGCTTTATGCATCTCATGGAAGTCTGTGAATTTATGTATATAGAGTTAAACTGCTTATGTCTTTATGCTGTTGAGGGCTTTGATGTTATTAATTGTTTAGCTGTTCTGTGGTGAAATGGTCTTCCAGAAGCAAAGTGGATGAAATGCAGAAATATTTATAAAGGGTAAGAAAAAAAAAATGTCCTAGATGACTGAGTGCTTATTGGCCACTGAGAATTTTGTAGCAAGATTTAAAACAAAACAGTGATGGTAATTATTATTTACTGTGCTTTATTTCCTTGATCATACATTAATGCATAAGCTAAGTAGATCATTACCTCTGCTTTTATATAACCATAGATAAAATATGAGGAAAAAATAACACTGACTTGAGAGAGTGTACCTGTGCAATTATCTGCTCCCTTGCTGTTTACCATGTCTGACTATAAATGTTTTATTTTGCCCTGACCATGTTAGCATGAGTAGGGAGGTCAGAACCATTAGCAGATTGATCCTTCCCTCCTCCATTTGGTGGCCCATATCCATTGTTAGTTTCACTTCAATGATTTTTCTATTTCTCTTTCAGTACAGCTAATTTCAATAAACAAAGTTTGAGGTTTTCAACTCTGATTATCTGCCGCTTTCTCTCTCTGTAGTTGTCTTTTCTCTGAGCTGTCTGCTTTTCAAATAATCTTCGTAGTTGTTACTGCCTGCATGCTGTTGTACTGGTTTTCAATTATTTTTGTTATTTTCATGACTTTTTAAATTGGGTAGAAGTGTCTTATCTTAGATAATCTCTATTTATTAATTTTGGAATGAGTATATTTCCAGACTCTTTATTCATTTTTCTCTTGTGGAAAGCTACAAATTTTCTTAAGCATCTGAATTCAGCAAGGACACCAAATTGCCATTTAACACTCAGTTATTAGCAGCTTTAATTCTTGAGAATCTACATTTATTTCCACATTTACATGCTTATGGTTTAGTCATTTGTCTTATACTGCAGCTACAATAAAATAGGAGATATTTTAATATAAAATTAATATTTATCCTGACAAATGTGACTGAATTGCTCATCACTCTTCTAACAGTGTTTGATCAAACGACCAGTCATTCAGCTTATTAGTGTCAGTGCTTGTTACTGATTTTTATTGTTCTTCAAACAGTATTATTTTCAATTCACTTGCCAGTGTCCTTTGTGTTTCTGTATGCTTCAGTACTCTTCAGTAGCCAGGGCCTTGTTCTGGCCCACCTTGTCTTTCACCACTGGATTCTTGTGTCAGCACTCCCCTGAAACCTGAGTTCTCTGACAGTCTCCAAACACCTGTAGATAACGTAACTCTGCTTCTCCTTTGTATTTCATATGGCATTGTTTCTCCACGTACATTTAGTGTCCTCTCAGGAACTGGTAGCAAAGTGATTATCCAAACAGGTATGACCCTGTTGGTGCAGTCATGTGAACATTTGTGCAGGAACCCTTCCCAGGAGACTGGTTATTCCTCTCTCTTCTTTAAAAGTGTTGTGGGAGTTTTTACATTCCATGCACAGAGAAACCAGCAACTTTGAGAGTTGTGTTTAACATCTCCTTTGAAGTAGAGTGTTTGTAACAGAGTAAGCATTAATGAAAGGCAAGAGTATGACAAAATCACGTTAGAGAAAAATCCAGACATAAATTATTTGGGAAGGGTAGTTTAGTAGAGAAAGTAGCACTATGCTGGAGGAGTCCACAGAATCCAGTGAAATACAGTTTCCAGGTTTGTAGAACCACACTGTAGAGACTATAATGCAGAAAGGATACATGTGTATTGGGTCTCACTGGGATGGAGTTAACTTCCCCATAGCAGCCCTCATAATGCTGTACATATATAAGAGTAATGTAACGCCATCACATGAATTTTTATTTTCAGTTCTGGTCAACTCACTTCACAGAGGATAAAGGAAAGAAAAGCAGTTTACAGAAATTATAGTAGATATAACCAATGGGTATTTTAATAGTATAAATCAGTCAGACATAGGAAAAAAAAAAAACTTTGAATTTTGTATTTGGTGCAGTATCACAAATGCATATTAGCCCAAGACCCTGTTTGGGTGTCCAGTACAGAAGAGCTTTGCATGTACTGGAAATATTAATAAATCAAAGGAGAACCAGGTATGTGTGGTTGTGTTTTTCTGCAAAATATCAGGTGTTGAGTGCATGTATTAAGGCACCTGTTTTATTTGACTGTTATTTGTCCAGAGATGCTTGTTCATGCTAAATTTAGCTAGGCTGTGGCAGAGTATGAGTTCACTTGGGAATGTGAATCTGTGAAATATGCTCTCACTGGAGCATGGTGAATAATTTAACTCACTAAATCTCTCTTACAGCTTGCCATTTAACTGTGAATAGATTTCAATTTTGATTTATTTTGTTCTTTATTCAAGTTATTCAACAAAAGGTTTATGCAAATGCATTGCAGCCTAAGGATAGCTCATATATTACTCACAGTGATTATAGTTTCTGCTGCTGGTGATGTGACGATTCAGTGCTCATTGAAGTGATTGGAAAGGCTCCTATAGATTCCAGTTAAAAAATCCTACACATTTTTTCCATTGGCTTCGATGAACATGGGATGAAGCTGTGTTCTCAGCTGGCTACGCATGCTCTGTAACTGATAGCTCATATAATAGGGTTTCTGCTGCCTGACAAGATGACTTTAAAATCTGCAGAGTTCTTAAAGATTACCATGAGATACTTCTCTCAAAAGGTGTGCACTTCATGGTATTTTATCTTTCTGAAAAAAATTTGTTGAAACATAGATAGACTTAAAAAAAGTCTGCAAAACATGATTTAACAATTACATGGTACATTTGTAATTCATTAAATATATTTTTAGTATTTATTAATCTCAAATCAGCTTATGCATTATATAAAAGGAAAAATCTGATCTGTACTATCAAATCTAAAGGGTATTTCTGCATCTGATTTTATGATTATTGGACCTCACTTGTTTATAACTTTAGAAAAAATTTGCTTCATTGTTTTATTTTCAGTGACTAACCATAGAATAGCCTCTGATCATATTAGTTGCTTAACCAAGTGAAAAATTCAGTAATGTGCATATTTCCTTAGTCACTTGGCAATTTTTATGGCAGTCAATTCTTTGAATTCCCTCCTGACACGACTGATGATAAAGCATTTATATCTACTTCATTTATATGCATAACTATCACTTGATCTATCAATATTATTTTGGTCTGAGAAATCTGTAATAGCTTATCAACACTTTTTCCATATCCAGCCGTCATCTTGAAGCACAGTATCTGTTTTGATGGTGAATCTTCATACCCTGCTCTTTTCTCTGGAGGTAATTGGCTGAATTTTCAGAGGAAGACCTAGAAGGACTTTTCTTTTTCAGTAATTACTTAAGAGATTCATGTGGTTAAACTTCATCTTGTTTGCCTCAGTCTGTTTTTTTTTTTAATATCAGCAAAACGTCTTTCTATTCCTCTCATTTTTTTTTTTCCCAATTGTTTGGGATATATTCCTTTTGTATGCTAGATGTTTTGTTGGTGGTGTGAACCCACGGTAATCTCTTTCATCATGTTTCTTTTAATGCCATATGCTTGTGCTGCTGGATTTTGAATTTCCCTGGATATTTGAAGAAACAGTAAATGTAGATTTTTATTTTTTTTTTTTTTCCTGACTTGTCTCATTGCCTGCATGTTCTGGGCTTCTCTTTTCTTGTAACATTTAGCAGCCAACAGTTAGTTCCCCTCTGGACTGTTCCAAGTACTCTGTGCCCATGTGAGGTCCTTTAAAACTATTATTGCAAATATTTGAAAGGAATAACCTTTTTCTTTAGTTTTGTGAAATGCACCAGTGGCAAAGGAAAAACAGCAGGCACCAAGTGATTTGAAGTGTCCGTACTACAACAATTTTCTATAAAATTAACTGGACAACAGCTCTTCCATGTACAATAACCAGCAGATGAGAGAATTTGTTAGGTTGTGTTTCAAAGAGTATAGTTAATTCAGTAGATGGCACTATTCCTCCTGAGTCATTGTGACACATAAGTGTCATCTTTTTTTTTTTTTTTTTTTTTTTTTTTTTCCCCAAGATGAGACTAAATAAAATTTTTGAATATTTGAATCCATTAATAGTTCCCATGTGATTATTTGGAAGAACATGGGCAGCTTTCTGCCAAGATACCAGTGTAAGTGATTATTAGATTTAGATAAATTTATAGTTGCGTTCCTGTGTATCTGAGCAGTGCCTGCAACCCTTTTGACTTCAAATTTTCTGAACAATGGCATAATTAATATGGTAGCTCTACAAGTTGTTTAGGCCTGCATAAGCTGTTACTGCTGCTTAAAAAAAGCAGTGCTCCTAGTCTTTACTGATCAGTGGCACCCACCAACAATGGCATGAACACGCCTACGTAGATTGGGAAACTGATCTGGATTGTAACTGAGCCAGCAAAGAAGCAATTCACCCAAAAGCTAGTTAGCCTAGGTACTTTTCCTGATCTAGTTCATTGTACAATAACCAGATGCTACCACCCCATCTCATGCCATAAGATGGGGTGGTAGCAAATCAGAAATTATCATTAGTAAGCTGACTAGACTGATTCTTTTGGTAACAACAGTTTACACCAGCTTTAATTGTTCATGAGCTGTAAACACTATTGCTGAATTCTTTTGGTAAGAAGATTTAAAACTTGCTCTGGAAATGTTTCAAATTCTGCAAGTTCAGACTCTGGTTCAGCACGAACTACTTCTGTGTGGCCGAAAGTGCTACAGCTTCATGAGGCCCTGATCAAGCCTAACTTCCCTGTTAGTTCCTTTGATCCCTGAGAAACAGGCATAAAACTTTATATGATGTGTACCAGCAAGGGTGACAGAAATACTGTCATGTCATCAGGCCCAATCAGTTAGTGCACTGATCTGGTGTTAAAGACAATAAGATCGCAGCGTCCTTGTAAAGTGTGGCCATGCCAAAGTTTAAAACATTAAATAATGAGAAAGAAAAGTTGCATGTATTCTGTTCATCTTTCTGTCCTCAAACAAGAGGACAGTAAGAAGCAGCATAGCCCCACCACTTTCTTCAAGTAAGAACTTACTTTTTATTAGATCAGATTTTTTCCACTAAAATTGAGGCATTTTTATTGGAGTTGTCTTGAAGATAACTATTTCCATTAATTTCTTCCTTTTAAGAAACTATGTGATTTAAATTATTCTGTGATTCTGCTTTGTTTTGTGGATGCCACTTGGCAAAACTGAGGTGTCATTAAAATATTTGCTTTAATTTGGACTATGAAGCACATTGTTTTAATTGTTTAGAATATAATTTATTTTATAAATAAATTTATGTTCTAATTTATTTTAATTTTATCTTTTAGCTGTTTACATGTTTATGAGGATTACAGAACTATTTAGAGAGCAGGAAAAGATTTTATTTTCTTCCCTTATGTGTTTTTTTATATAGCTATGTATAACTTAGTGTTTTACAAACACTGTGATATGAACAGCAATCACTCCTATATGTCAAAATTGGTAAAATAAAAACCAGGTAGTTAGTATTGAATTGTATTAATTGCTTAAGGTCCAAGCAGTGATCCCCTATTGTGTTAGGTACCATGCAAACAGTATTAAAAGTTTTTGCCATTCTTGCTCTGACCCCAATATTAAGATTACTGCTTGTAGCAGGACAACAAATGAATAGATTTGCATTTCCTCAAATTAAAAATACCTAAATTTCAACATGGTGCTTGTTTGCTCTCAAAATGTTAGAAAACAAAGGAGTCTGACAATAAATACATTTATTTTCTGTACAGAGCAATAATGATTCTCCTTGCATTCCTTCAAATTCCTCCTGGATTCTGTCACTCAGTGTTATGCTACTCCTGTCAGCCTAAAAGAATCCCGGATGGACATAGCAAATTAGGTATGAATGCATCTTTCCTTCATTTATATTGTTTAATAAGCTAATTCAGTCCTTCAGTCAGTACTTTCTGTCAGGTTCGTGTGCGTTCTTTTTAAAGCAGTTTCAAATTCCATAGATAAATCTGTGTTTGAGCTGTCAGCATATGCATTGTGCAAGACTAGCTTCTGCAACATTCCCAAGGCAAAGCAATTAAAGTGTTGCATTTCCTTTAGCCTTTCTTGCTCCTAATGGCTGTTTATATTTTCTGTGAGGGTGATGGAAAAATGAACATATTTGCTCAACACAGAACAGTGTCATTAAATGATACTGACCTTCTTTAACAATGCGTGTTTTATGCTGAAAGCTTTCTTATCCTTTCAAACCACATTTGGCATAGCAACTTTTTTTTGTCCTTGCAGGCAAGAAACGGTTCTGTTTTAATGAAGACTTAGTAGCTTTTTAGCTCTGGTAAGAGAAAGAAACTTTCATTTGCAGTTGCGGTGGCCGTGGAAGATAGTAATTGCCATGGCTTGTGGCAAATTTGTTTGCATCAGAATACATCCACATGGGTGATTCAGAGTTAATTTTAGCTGTTGGTGCGGCCCTGAAAGCTTTACACATTTTTTCTCTTTAGGGATGTCCAAGGTTCTCTTGTTTTACAGTTCCAGTTCTTCCTCTGTGAAATTGAGGCATGTGCATGTGACAGTCAGTTTTCATGAAGACAGATCACTGTCTGTGCAAGGTCAAACCTCCGCAAGTCCATGAGTTTTGTCAGCCACATCATTCAGAAATGGCAAAAGAGTATCACCTTTCAGTCCCTTGGCTGTCTGTCTCGTGGAAAGCTTTTCTGGAGCATATTAAGCCACTTAAAACATTTTTAGAATGAGTATGCTGAATTAATTTGTCCATAGTTTAACCGCTAAAGAGATCACAAGGAAGAGAAATCAGTTTGAAGCTACGTTGTCAAAGAATGTGACTGAGAAAGGGATATAAAAAACAGATTTCATAATATTCCAGTAAGGAATAACCAGAATATCTAGAAATTAGTATAGGCCTGTAATTCTACATGCTGAGTATCCAGTGATTATGTGAACTTGAACACAAACTGTAGATGTTCAGAACCACTGAAAATGATCTATTAAATAAAAATAAACCTTGGAGAGTCCAAACACTAATTTTTAAGCATTTGTGTAGCTGGAAACAGAATTTTAAAAGGTCTTAACTCCAGTTAGGACACGTGTATCAGGACCAGATTTTCAAATATATCCAGCACAGTTACCTCTGTGACATGTAAGACAAGTTTTAAAAGGCTTTGCCCCTCAGGGTGCAGAGTTATTTAGGAAATTTGTCTGCAACTGTGTAGATGTAACAGAACTAGTTTCTCTGAAGTGAACATCTAAACCCAAGAATGAGGGAAATCCTCGTGGGTTTTTGGATGAGTGAAATTCATTCTCGCATTCTTCTTCTGGTATTCTCTCCCTCACATGGGGATGCCTGAAACTACAGAGAAACTTTTATGAGTACTGGGATAAATAAGATTCAAGGAGTTTACACAAAAATAATTATGCATTCATCTATTTTCAGGCAAAGTAAGGAGTCTATGGACCTCCTTCTCTAGTTTCTACACACATTTTTGTGTTGCTGTTATTACTTTCAGACACTATTTCTTGATCGTTAGTGAGATCAGGATACCATCCATAGTTGTTCTGCTGGAAAAACATGTTGATATATCAGTGGTTAAATTTAAAAATGTGGGTTCCTGAAGCTGCTAGTTGACAATTCAAATTTGTTAGAAAGTAGTTAAAAAAATAATTTCACTGCAAAAGAGGCCACAGCTTTTTAAACTTTTTAAATAAAAACTTGAAACCAGTAAGTAGCTGGCTTATCAATACCATTCTCCTTCCCATAAGAAATATCAGATAAAAGGATTGAAAAATAATTTATTTTAAGGGTGAGGTGTGAAAGTTGGAGAGGAAACTTTCAACTGGAAAAACTTTCTATGTTTTTTTCAATTATAAAATACCCCTTAACTAGGAGAACGTGTAGTATCTTAGGTGGAAGAAAAGGTGTTAAATCTTAATTTTTCAATGGCACACTACTTAAAAAATAAATACATTGATTTAACATGAATCTTAGTTTTTTAAACCCAATATGATTTTTTATATTTACTTTATAATACTTAGCAGACAAAAGAGGGATGACTTTATACACTTAAACATTTTATATGGGTCTTGAATGGGAACTAGAACTCATATGAAAGAATGCCCTAAGTGTGTAAATATAATTAGTCTGGCTATTATGAATCAAATCCTTCATAATCCTCGTACATACAGAGACTGAAGGATGGGATCTGTTGGTCTTTGTAATTCCTGAAGTAGAGCTAATTTGCAACGGCTACACTAATTTAGCTTATCTATAAAAGCAGCACATATTACAAGTGCCATTTTATAGTTTTAATATGCTCTGATTAGCTTTATAACTAATTTAAATACTCGAACACTAATTGGTTATTGTGTGTGCACACACATAATAGACTGGCAAAAAGCGCACTTCCATAAAACCTTGGGGCAAGAAAACATGCCAGATAACCCCTTGCAATCTCTTCTACTCCTTATTTAATGATACTATGAGCAACCTGCATTGTAAGGGCCTAACAAACAGTAAAATACATTGATAAATGTACTGTCCAAATTAGTCTACTTCATAACTTTGGTTGCATTAGGTCATAATTTTTGGTACATCTCCAGCTGTAAATACAAGGTTAAAGCCAAGACATTAGTGCCTGAGATAAGTTTCTCCACTGTGGCTCTGTAAGGAATCTGTGGTTCCCCTCCTCCCTCTGCCTCAGTATCACATCCTTACTGAGCTGAATTAATTCTATGAAGTAAATAGCCTCACTCATGAAGGTGAAAAGCAATGGAATTAATGCTTTATGGAAAATATGCTGCTTGAAAGTAATCAAGCATTTTTGCCATGTATAGTTGAGTACACAAATACCTACCTACATATTGACATGGCAATTTCCAGTGTGTTAACACCCATGGACTAGGGGAGGTAACTTTTGTCTGGTTGAATTCAGTCAACTGTATTAAAATTCAGCTCAGCCTTGCAAAATGCTTCAGGAAGGTTGTTTGGCCCTTGCATGTTTAACCACATTCTGGACGTATCTGAAATTGCCTGAAATTTCCTTAAGGTAGATGAAATAAAGCCTTTCAAAAAACTTTACATGATTCAAAGTAGATTATATAAATTCATTGTTTTAAAGATGAGTAGTGTCACTATTTTATTTGACAGCATTATTTGTTAGAAAGTGCTATTTTCATTGCATATAAGTAATTGTCTGAATATTTGCATTTGTGTTTTTACAGCCAGCATAGGTTACTACTAAAATACTGTGTCACTGACAGGTTTATAATTCTGCTGACACAGGTTGGCAGATAGATGAGCGTCTCCCATGGAAAATAAACATAAATTTCAATGAATAAATAGAACAGGGTCTGTTAGCACAGTCATCAAAAGAAAAGCCCCATAAGAAAATAACAGAAGGCTTTTGACCCTTTAAATTATAGCTCACTAGCTCACTGCTACAATGAACTAAGCTCCTTAGCATTGGTGGTACTCCAACTACCCCTGGGCATGTGCTTGTATGCTGTTCAAATAAAAATTCCCGTGGAAGGTCACATTGCTCTAAAAATTAAGTAGATAATAGACTACATGAATAGTCCAGGTTCTAGGTCAGAAAAAATCTCTTCTTCTATTCTGCAAGATTCAGGGCTGTGCATCTTTAATGAGCTGTAGTAAAAAGGAAGATATATTTGAATATTTCTCTGAGTGTTTTCTGTTTAACTTTTCTGATTGTAAGATAAACCTTGAAGAGATTAGTTAGGGTAAGTAATTTGAACAAACATTAAAGCAGAGAGGTGCCATATTACTATTAATTAGCACTCATGTTCTTAGACACATTTCCAAGGCATGGGGTTAGAACTTTGTCCCACTGACTGTGCAGGGGATAAACTGGGTACTGGCTACCAGATTATCTGCTGGTGTGACTTTAATTTTTCCAGTGAGAAATACTGTCCCACTGCTTAACTTTTAATACATCTTTTAGCACTACTTATTTTTTATTAAGAAAAAATTTAGCAATGTTGAGTTTTTAGGTATATTGACATTAGTCAAGTTGATCCTGCCTATATCGTGAATTTAGCCTATCAGCACTAACATAACACTCTCCTTGCTAGAAGAAAATTTTCTTTTAGAGCTAAGATTGAGTTCAGATGTTCAAGACAATTGTTTATCAAGCTAAGCTGCACCTTGTTTACATTTATGCATAATATATGTCTGTATGTAGCTATAAGTACATAAAAAAAAACATTTGTCATTGTATTCAAAATAGTATAGATTCCAAACATGGGCATGATGTGACTACAGCTACTTGTAAATGCAGAAGGTTCATTTCAGAGTCTAAAATCCTCACATCTTTGAGGATGTCATTACTATAGTATGCAGTAGTTACACTAAAATTTACAGGCATCCTTTGAGGCAGTTGAGATGTGTGACTGTAAAAATAACTAAGCTAACTTAAACCTAGCTAATTATGATACTGAAGTGACTGAACCTATCAAACCTGGGATTCTGTCTGGGCTGTTCCTATCTTTCAGTGACTTTACCTTCCTCCCTTAGAGCTGTGGCCCGAGCTCAGCTATCTGTATGAGAACTAGTTAGAACATGTTGGCTCATGTTGCAAACTTGACTTATTTTAGAACCTGTTTTTATTTCAGGAAAAGTAGTCTTCATTCAAACAAATCTTTTTGTTGAATTCTGTGTTAATGGCAGACAGACATTTTGAGTGACACCTATAAATGGTTTTAGTGTTTAAAATATCAACAGTTTTCTTTCCTCTCTTTTACTATTCTTCAAAACATAGACTTATATGGGTTTGTATTTAATGTTAGATGCTTTCTTAGTCTTTTTGAAGAGTAAAATTTCTTTGTTGTATAAACATCCAATTTCAAAATAGGTGCACTGTAGGAGTCCATGTGAAGATATAATACACATGCAACTTAAAATAAAATCCAATTTACCCAGAGGTCAAAGGCAATAGTGAAGAGATGAGATAGAGGAGAAACGAGATTAATCCATCGTACTTCCTGACTGAAGTTCTTCATATAATGTGTAAACTCTATGAATTAAAAACAAACTAAACGACTTTGAGAGAACAATATGAGGTATCCACTAGCCTTCAAAATAGGCAAAATAATTCCAAGCTCTGTAGTCCAGTGCCAAAGTTAGAATGCAGTTATTGAACTCTCTTGTCCCATTCTTTGAGTTAACATAATGTGCCCTTCCCCACTGTGTTTTTATGGAATATCACTGCCTTTTCTGCTTGAAGGATTTCAAAAGCTGTTCTCATTTTTCATTGACCATGTATAATCAGGGCATGCTATTTTTCTCCTCAGAACTTTATCTACACATTTTGTGTTTCTGATGGGGGGGAGTGTTTCAACTTCTCTTTGCAAGAAGGAACCCTATTCATACTTGGCCACCCTTACTAATTTTTAAGACCTTGTTTTTAATTCCTATGATACAGCACTCAGGAGTGTTGGAATTTCCCATGCTTAAATACAAAAATGCATTGCTGTTCATAGCAACAACTTTCAGATCCACAATGGTCAAGTAGTAAACTTGAATCTAAGCAGTCATGTTACATTTCAGTAATAGTATACAATCATTTTATGGTTATTACACCCACTGATCTGCAGTAAGGTGAATAATGAGACATGAGATGAAAAGCAAATGTTTTCAGCAGCTATATAAGGGTAGTTAATGTATAATAATTTTTCACTCTGGAATCTCTGAACATCTCTGAACAAGATCAAATCTATGTTGTAACATACCATGATTTGTGAAAAAATAAACCCAAATACACTCCTGTTTGTGAGAGCCGTGCAACTCTAGAAGCTCAAAACTTAAACAGGGTACAATTCTACTTACTCCTGCTGCAACTATACCTTACCAAGTTACTGCTTCCCTTAAGGCCTTTTTTCTACTATGTAAATCCCTCTTTGTAATAGCAATATCTAATACAATTTCATCAGTGCAATATTAAATACTGATTAGAAATTATTATTGGCCTAATCCAAATGCAATTAATTTCCCACTGGCTATAAGACTTGGATAAAGTAATCTACAAGAAGTGTAAATAACCTGTTGTGGAAAGGAAGAACATTCTGATAGTGCAAACTTAGGCCTTTTACAGGGGCTGACAGTTTCCTCTAAAGCACTCACCAGCAGCTAAATTCAGCAACGAGAGGGGGGATTTTATGATTAAATTTTTATCCCACCAGGACTGTTGTAAAGACATCTCTTGACCTGATGGAAACAAGAATTTAGTCTTCAGTCTGTTCTGGCAGGACAGATCTCTAGCTCTGATCATGATTTGTGCAAAACCACACATTTCTTCATTAGTCTCCCTTTAGCTACTCAGTTTGTAAGAAGCAGTAATTACAGTCTTACTGCGGAAAGGAAGAAAGCACTGCATGTTTGTTCGTAGACTGCCTAGCACAATGGTCATAATTACCTTTACACTGAAGTTTTCATATTCTGACATACCAGGAATAATGAAAAAAAAAAAAAAATCACTAGGTTGATTTTTCTCTTTAGCTCTCACTAAGCAATAAATGGAAAATTCTATCAAATATACTTGTTTCAATTTGCTTTCAGTGAGACAGAATTATTTTCAGAATTTAGATGATAAGTATTATTTCCCCAAATTCTGATAGATATTAAGAAATACAGTTTCATTTTGGATTTGTGATTTTATTGAGCTAGAGAACAAGAGACTTATTTAAGCTACTGGAGTGGGAATCTGCTCACCTGAGATTAGTTTCTGGTATGCTCTGAGCTACTTATATAACAAAGTTATTACCTCATCTGTAAAAGTCACTCTTAAACTACTTCCTCCTCCCTCTCTGTGGGCTAACTTGGACATATATTATAAATACATATGTGCAGTGCCTAGTATAACTACTATCTGAGTTTTAAAATAAAACACCATCAAAACACAAGCACAATAAAATCATACTATTGTAGGCTACATGGTTCTGTTGCATTTTAAATGCTTCATAAAACTAAGGTCTTTTTTTGTTACAGAATTTCATTTCAAAGAAAAAGTTTTGAAATTGTTGACATGGGACTTTCCAATTTTGTTTTAAATTTACTTTTTAATTTTTTTACTATGCATTATATTAGAATGAAAAAAGCTTTTCATTTTTTGCAGTGAGTATTTTTTTTTTCCTAGATGTATGTTGTGGTGGGGTACTCAGTAATTTTCAGGTTTATTTCTGATTTGAAGAAGCAAAACTCTCATCCTTCCCGTACTTTTAACATCCAGTGAGCACCGAACCATTCTAGCTCCTTTGTCCTTACTGGGACATCTTATAGACAAAGCACTGCATCTTTCAGTTTCTCTTTCATTACTCATTTGCATTGACAGCAAGTTTTTCTAAAAATCTTAAAAAGAATTAGCACAAATACTGATTTGGAAATTCTCATGAGAAGTCTTATTTTAAAAGTATGGCACAGTCAAACTAAACTGTAGATTTAACAAGAAATATTTGACTTGATTCTCCTTTACTTCACCATAAATCATTAATAACTTATTGAACTCTCTTAAAGCAAATTTAAAATATAATGGGAAGTAGTGTTGCATCAGGGTGCATGTACAAAAGAAAACATTACTGAAAATGCTGATTTGTGACAATCATGCCAAAACATCGTGGAAATACTTTGACTTACAAAATCTTGCTGTATAATACATTCTCAATTATTTTGAAATCCAATTTATTCTGATCCTATTTATTTATCACCAAGTAGCAAGCAGATGGAGCAATTTTTTCTGAAAGCAGTTTGAGAGCGATACATTGTTCCACTTGCTGCAACTCCACTGATTTACAGCTTCTGCAGCTGGGGAAGCATCTCTGGCTGTGCCTCTGTTCTCCTCAATGCAAGGGAGAATGGTTTACAGTTTATGACATAACTTATAAATGAAAAAACTACATAGTGAAGCATTATAGTGCCAGAGTCACTAACATATACTCAAATTTAAATGACCAGATATTGCAGTTTTACAGTGAGTATGCTGTGAAAGCATTTTTCACTTAATTTTTATATATGGTCTAGCCAGAGAGAATGAGAGATTAAGCATCCATTTAAACAAAGAAATGCCAAATGAAAAAGCCCTGTATCTTTAATCATATGAATATTTGAATAGCTTCTGAGCTGGGTCACTTGTAGATTACATATAGGCTTATTTTTACTTAAATTGTCACATACTGTTGAGTTTTTCAAACTGCCACATCTGAACAAGAGTACTGATAATATATAGATTTATATAGAGCTTCAGATATTCAGAACACTGATTCTAGGTACTAAATTTTTTTCGCAGTCACTAATTACTTGGTCACTACAAACGCATTGTCATCTAGCACGATAAAATTGAAGGAGAAAGAGTAAGCCCTTGGTTTTAAGATAAAGGCAGTGAAAGATGGAGCATCAGAATTCAAGAACTGCCATATAGGAAATTTGACATATTGTTGTTTCAGACTTCTTATATAATGAGGCAAAAACTTGCAAGTGACACTTTAAGAATAATTGGATCTGGAAAGTTGTGTGAAACCACAGGAAGAATGAACCGCTTTAGAATCTGTGGATCCTATAGGTATAGACTAGCTCAAATGAGGTAAAAGAAAATGTGTTTATGATATGGAATGAACTTTTTCATTGTTATAATAGCGATGGGAAGGAGAAGGGGCAAGTCAGGAGGAAATAATGTATCATCTGGCTGCCCAGAAAATGGGCCATGAAGTTGGTAACAGGCACTTCTAGACTGCATACTGAATTGTGTCTTTATCGTGAACTTCAGTGTCTTCTAGCAGGATAAGTAGCCATAAATGCCTATTCCTGATGGACTATATGTGATATTAGCCATGACTTTCTCAGCAAACCTAGAGGACTGTGGGCAAATCTGCTTTGGCCATATGAAATGGAATGCAGATAAATGCTGATTAACAGAATGAACAAAGATGGCGGGGGGGAGGCGGTGGGGGGAAGCCAAAATCAAAACCCAAAACCTGAGCTGTTTTGTTGTTAGAATGAGAAATAAAGTTTTAACATATCCAGGAATATAGTTTTGTGAAGTTTGTTTCCAATACTATCAAGTGAAACTCAAGAATGCAGACACTGAGAGAAAAAGAAGAAAATACTAAATTTGTAATAATGAGATCACCCATTGTACCAAAATATTACTGCCTAAAATCAGTTTGTGCTCTTCTGCTAATCCCATCTAATTTGCACTGAGAGAGGTTAGAAGAAGATGGCAGCTGTGCATAGTGTATCAGGGTATGAGAGAGAGTGTACATTTTGCAGTGCACTTGATCAAACTGCAATGTAATGCTGGCACTGGTCCAGAAGGATGAAAAGTACTGGCCTGTTTTGATAAGAAAGTATTAATTAAATAGTGTGAGAGAACAGAATGAGTGATACAATTATTGGTCTATAATTGGCCTCTGTAATAGCCTGTGTTGTTGCTTTTGTTGTTATTGTGTATTAACAGCCCTGAGTACCCGAGGGCTTATTATGGCAGATGCTGCACATGTGCATGCATAAATACTTGTATAAACATATATACATGCAGACAATAGTGAGAAGGTCCTTGGCTTAAGGAGTTAGGAGTATTTGAAGCAAATATGCAATATGTGAGATGTGTCATGAGGCAAGGAGTGGTATTTCTTCTTAGTAATGGCTGTAATACCAGAAAAAGTGATTAATGGAACTGAAGAGGAAAAGATAAAGACAACAGAAAGACTGAAAGAAGGAAGGAGAGCAATAGCTGAGGAGGAAAAATACACTGAGAGATACTGGCAATTGGTTTGATATAGAAAATATCAGTTTAGAAGAAAGTAGGAGAAAAATAGCAATTCCAACTATACCTGTTAGATGCTACTACTTTTTTCAACCAGTTGAACCTACATTATAAAGCAACTTAAAAACCTTCATACTTTGAAGCCTACAGAGAACAAACAGCAAAAGTTTCATTTGAAGCTAATTCTTAGCTTGTTTTTGCAGCTGCCTTCTCTCACCTTCATTCATGTTGGCTTGCTGAACCAGCACGGCTGCTGTCAGTCTCATACACTGGAAGGACTACATCTAGAAGAGCAGGTTGACTCAGCAAGTGTAAGACCAGCAGGCTGGTTGCAGCCAATT
>NW_010340442.1:0-1656 GCF_000700745.2 Antrostomus carolinensis
CTTCTTCTCCTTCTTCTTCTTCTTCTTTTTTGTTAATAACAGTGTTAAGGAATCCTCATGGAAATGGCCTTTTAAGTGTTAGGGGCCATCTCAAACTGTCTGAGGGGTACAGAAGCAAGCTTAGAAGTGCTGCTATTGTCCAGCAAGGAGAAAAAGTTGAGGGGTGCAAATCGATGGGAGTTTCAAGCAGTTCTCCTCCACCCTATGTGGGCAAGGGTGTTGTTTGTTTTTTTTCTTTTAATAAGGAATAAGGAGTCCAAAACACAGAAAAAAATTGCTCTCCATCACAGCTCCTCCTACATTCAGGAGGTGACATGGAGACCATTATCCTCTGCTAGCAGTACTACCAGTATCCCATTATAACAGTTGCATGAGGGTTTTTTGTAGTTTTTTTGAGAAAGGTTGTTTTATATCCTGTCAGAGTTCTCTCTTGTGCGTCATTTGGGCATTTATTCATATGCTTGCTTACTCAGCCTCCCTGGAGGCAGATGCAATGTTTGTGATGCTATCATACCAGACTGGTTCTTGATGCAACTCTCCCAACTGACTTCAAACCTCTTTGTGGCTCCTCGTGCGAGAGCTACTCAGAATCGCAGAATTGCCTACATTGGAAAAGACCTTTAGGATTATCGAGTCCAATCATTAACCCAACACTGACAAATCCTTTACTAAACCATGTCCCTCAGCCCTGTGTCTACCCATCTTTTAAATACCTCCAGGGATGGGGACTCCACGACTGCCCTGGGCAACACCTTCCAATGCCTGACAACTTACAGCAGCTTTCTCAGAAATATATAAATTGACAGGTTGCAGTGGATGAATATGTGTATGTTATGGTGATACGCTTCTAATAAAACTCAAGGCTTCATGAGCTGAATCTCAGAATCACAGAATCATTAAGGCTGGAAAAGACCAGTCAACCAGCAACTCATCACCACTGTGCCCACTAAATCATATCCCTGATTGCTACATCTACATATTTCTTGAACACCTCCAGGGATGGTGACTCCACCACTTCCCTGGGCAGCCTGTTCCAATGTCTGACCACTCTTTCAGAGAATAATTTTTTCCTAATATCCAAATATCTCCGCCAACCCTACATCACCCACCCCAGAGGCAGCAGTGTCAGCACCCTCCAGCACTGTCTTTCCTGGTGCTGATGCGATGGTCGGCACTGCCTCTCTCTTGCTACCACTTTGTACACTTTGGAGAGCTCCTTCCCAGAAAACAGTCATTTATAGCAATCTCATTGCTGATTTCCAGATATGGCACTTAGTGTTCTACTGGAATGCAAACCAAAAGCATTTGTTAAAAGCAGTGAGTCCTGCAGCCCTCCCCTGTAACTTAATGGAGAAATTCATAGGGGATATTGTTCTGGGAGTCCTCATGTTAAGAAAGGTGCTAGTAAGCCAGGGAAGAGATTTCTATGTATTGTGAAATCAAACCTCTTATACGCCACTTAATTGTTCTGGGAAGGAATAGAAGCAAGCATCAGGGAGCTGGGTAACAACTGTAGTATTTTCTTTTTAATTAGGATGCTTCTAACAGCAGAGAAAGAGATTTTCAGACAGTATTTTGAGAGTAGACCATACGTCTTAGACCACATAGTTTACAAGCAGCAATGTTATGGAATTAGTGGAAGGAGGGAGAGAAAGA